>NW_012114711.1:1265408-1274077 GCF_000951035.1 Colobus angolensis palliatus
AGAAAGAACAAACTGGAAGATTGATTGATAGAGAGTGAGACTCTGTCTCAAAAAAAAAAAAAAAAAAAAAAAGAAAAAAAGAAAAAACAATTTAGCAGAGTGTCTGGTACCTAGTCAGTGCTTGATAAATTATTGTTGCTGTTATTATTGTTGTTCTTATTCTTGAACAAATTCTAGTGTTTATCTTCTATTGCAAGTCTACATGGATATTTTCCCTCCAAACAAGGAGAATTAGCTGGGTGAATTGTATTAATATTTGGTTGAGTAAAAGTCTCTATAGACCACATTCTTGCAGCTGTGATTAATTCTTTTAAATTCTTTTAAATTGCATGTTTGCTTCACTGGATTGAAACAGAGATATGATTTCAAGCTTATGTTTCTTGTTAGGACATTAAGGCCACAATTAAATGTCTTTTTTTTTTTCCTCTTTGAAAAAAATCAAAGACTCTTAAAATGGATTGTTGTGAAAGGACATATAAATATGTTTTAATCGATAGTTGAATTCTCCAAAGCACCATCAAGACAAAGTGTTAAATGTTCTGATTAGATTTGTGATTGGTTAGGCTAGAAATCTATACAGTTGCATGTCACACAATATTTAATAAATGGCATGTAGAGTATCTTAATTGTACCCATTTATCACTTCCCTCTGTTACTAGATATATCAAGTTATCAAAATCTGAAAACTCAAACATTTTATTGTGGAAAAGGTTGGTTGGGCTTCGTTCTGTGCTTCTTTAGCTGTATTGGATCTGGTTTTGCGTTAAATATTTCTGACACAACCTTCATGACTCATTTACATTTAAATAGCAACAGGAAATCTCTTTGCCAAGAAGGCTATTGGAATCAAATTTTACACCAGATTTTTTAAAAAGGCTTTATTACCTATTATTTTGTACATCAGAATACTTTTTGCTTTCTTCTTTGCAAATCTAAGCATCAGAGGCAGTGTACAAGTTTATTATTTTTCATCTTGGGCACTTATTGCATCTGATACTCATAATTTATAACAGTTGCTATAATTTTAAAAATTAGAAATGAATTTCAGAGTTGCTTATTGCCATTGCTATTGAATATTTGTTACAGAGAGCTTGAAGTATAATGAATGCCCTTGAACTTGTTGTTACAAGTTGAATGAGATCTACTTATAGGAGGGGGAGTATATAATTATAGGAAAGGTGATAAAATCAAATAGATTCCAAATCAGCAAACTGCGGTGTGATTTATAAACACCTAACTGATGAGAACATTTAATGCAACTCAATGCATGTTGAAGATGATCCAGAGCAAATCTCTGTAGCTGAGAAAAGAACACTTTAGATAGAGGATCAGAAGACAAAAATTCCCAGGCATCCAAATGGATTTCATCTCCCACACTACCTCATATCCTCAGGAATTCTTTTAAGAAGGCATTAGAATCACAAGAAGGCTTCCAAGCTTATAAACCGACATCAGTGGCATCAGCTTAGTTAGATGTTGTTGTTCTAGATGTCCGTAGGAGGAAGAACAAATTCATTGTTTGCTGAGATCTTGTTATGATTTTCCCTGGAATAGATTTTTTTCTTTATGTTTTAAAAAAGAGGTTTGGAAAGGTCTTGCTTAATAACTTAATTATTATTAAATTCTTACTCTGTACCAGGCTTTGAATGTCTTACATCCATGAGTTCATTTTCTTCCTTCTGAAAGTCATTTGAAGTAGGTTACATTATCCCTATTTAGGCCAAACTGTGGCTAGTAATAGAGCTGGGAGTACGATCTTGGCAGCCAACTTAGACAGTCCACGTTCTTCATCACTATGCTTGTTTTCACTACCTCCTTCTAGTGGGAGGCATTGAAAATCACATGGATCCCCTCCCTCTTTCTCTCGGGTGCTCATGTAGACACCCTGCATGCTGTGCTTTGCTATAGGCACTCGAGAGCAGGCATGTTTATGGCAGATAGGATGCCTGTCTTCAAGGAGCAGATAGTCTCCTGCAGGACACAGACAATAAACAAGGAAGCAAATAAGTGTATAATGTAGTTTCAGGTTGTGCAAAGTGCAATAAAAATAAAGCCAAGTAAGGAGCTGGAGATCTGGAAGGAGGACATTGATGACAGGAAGGTTTTCAACAAAAATACCATGGTGTTCAAAAATTCATTGACTCACTTGCTGGAAAACTATGAAGCATGCCTTACTAGTGCAACTAAGTCTTATCTGGAAAGTCTAGGAGCCTCTTTGTGGGTCTTTAATCTACTGGATCACAGATGAAGAAAGTATAAGCCAGCAGGTGGCATTTCTAATGATCTCAGGACAAAACCCGGGAATTACTTGTTTCACTGTGATCCCCCTCCCCTTGTCTTCTCTTTGAAAGTCCTGTCTGGAAGAAGCAGCAAATTAATTGTTTTGTTCTTGATTGAGAAGGCATTATACCTGACATTGTTCTTCTATAATACAGACCTAATGAGGGAGAGTGACCATTTAGGAAAATTATATGGGAGATTTGAAAAATTTTTGTAGGGTGAATGTTGGAAACTTAATGTCAGACTATTAATGTTGAAAAATATAAAAATAGCCTTTCATCACCTGTTTATTACTTCCTTTCCTCATTTAACTAAGCTGATGAAAGTCAAGAACTATGAGTTGATTCAAATGGAGGATAAGCTAGGAGAGGGATTGGCAATAGGCTTTATCTAAGCACCTAGCCTCACTCTTCTTGGAGGTTTCTTGGAGTGCAGTGTTGAGAAGAATTCTGGAGTTACAGTTGGGCTTGGTGGCAAGAAAGCCATAGGCAATTAGTTATCTGCTGGGAGTTCAGGTAGGAGGAGTGGCCCTGAATTTGCAGACCAATGTTGGAACCAGGTTGTGGAAATCACTATCTTTTGATTCCTTTCTTATGATTGAATTAGAAAACACAGTGAGGAAGCATATCTGATGGACTTTAATTAAGACTGACTCCCTCCTTTCCTTCTTCTCATTCCTCCGCTTCCCTCCCTCCCTCCTTCTTTCCTTCCTTCCTTCCCTCTTTTTCCTTCATTCTTTCCTTTTCTTCCTCCCTCCTTCCCTCCCTTTTCTTTCCCCCTTTCTTCCTTTCTTTTCCTTCCTACTTTCTTCCTTCCTTCTCTCCTCCCTCTCTCTCTTCCTACTTACCTGTTTTTCTTCCTTCCCTTCCATCTCCTCTTTGTCTCTCTCTTTTCCCTCCTCCCCCTTATACCTTTCCTCTTACCCCTTCTCCGCCAAACTGTACAACATTACAGAGTTCATAGTTACAAAAAATACATTTTCTAGAGTTGGACTTCCTGGTACCAATTCCGGTTCTATCACATCCTATTAGTGTGCACCTTGTGTAGGACACTGAAACTCTTTGAATTTCAGCTTCCTTATCAGCAATATGGGAGAATAACGCCTCCTTCCTCACGCCTATCATTTTGGGACTCTAGAAATATTACTTACAGGACTGTCTCTCAATATGTGACGCATATGCCACTGTTGGGAGGTTTACATGGTTTTAGGAGTTTTATAGACAAGGCATTAAATAAAATGGCCTTCTTTTGTTTTTCTTAGAATCCTTCTGTTAACTGAAGGATAACAGCTTAATTTAGAGTTCTTTTCTCTAATAACGTTCTAACACTGCTTTATTAGCTAAGAGAACAGACCCACTCAGAGCTTTCCACTGAGACTGTCTATAGCCTGAAATTAATAATGTCATTTGCATTGTATTGTATTTAGAATTACCTTCCTTTGTGATGAGTGATACTCGTTTTATACTCAGAGAGAGGGTACAAAGCTTCCTTTCTCATTTTTGTGTAAATGTGAAAAGTCAGTCAATTTAAAGAAAATTCCAAATATTTAATGGAATAATATACTGTTATGACCTTGAGATGCGGCCTGCAAATTGCTAGTGGTCAGGTGTATGCAATGGAGTCGATGGAGACAGACCACAGGGATGGGGGAAACAGTTAGGAGTAGGTTAGGAGAGGGTTCTCTCTGTTCTTGCCATACTGGCCTTCCTTCTGTCCTTCTGTCCTGCCAGATTGTCCTCTCTGCTTATAGTTCTTGTCCCCATTTCCACTTCCCTTTGCCGAGTTTTTTTTTATTTTTCAGATTTCTGCTCAATTGCGGCTAGGCATGGTGGCTCACACCTACAATCCCAGCATTTTGGGAGGCCAAGGCGGGCAGATCACTTGAGGTCAGGAGTTCGAGACCAGCCTGGCCAACATCATGAAATCTCGTCTTTACTAAAAATACAAAAATTAGCTGGGCGTGGTGGTATGCGCCTGTAATCCCAGCCTCTCGGGGAGGCTGAGGCAGGAGAATCGCTTGAACTCAGGAGGTGGAGGTTGCAGTGAGCTGAGGTCACGCCACTGTACTCCAGCCTGGGTGACAGAGTGAGACTCTGTCTCAAAACAAACAAACAAACAAAAAAACAAAAAACCCTCAGAAAATGGTGATGTTCCTTGATTCTTCCTGAAAGGCCATATTGTTTGTTATTGGTTCTTCTAGAATTATGTTCAGTTTCTTCTGAGCACACATCTCTGGCTAATTCTATATTGATTGGTGGGATTCTATGAGTGGTGTCTGTCCCTGTTGGACTATAGGCTCCTTGTGAACAGGGTCCATGCCTGTTCTGGTTCAGCATTATCCCCAGCACCTACCAGAATATAGAAATTGTTACATTTCCTGTAATTTACTAAAAAAATTAATATAGACAGTTTGATATATCTCTCCAGGTAGGTGTAAGTTAACTTTCAATTCTAATTTAGAAGTAGTTAACATTTGGATTAATCTAGTCAGGAATTCACATTCCAGGACTGCCATCTGATATCCCTGTCTGAATCTGTACTATCTGGTCTGTTAATTAACGTAAGGGATGTTAGAAATAATTTTTATTGGTAAAATAAATGATGTTCAAGATATCTGATTGGTTAGAAATCCACTCTTGCACAAATGGGGTTCAAGAACAAGGCTAATACAGGTCTAGGACACTGAAAGTTCCAAGTCCCCCGTTCATGGGTGAATTCTATTGCCTAATTTAATTAGATGGGGAGTAAATCTGTCCTTAGAACACTATTAATTGTACTTTACAAAGTACCTCAAAACCCTGAGAACAGTGACTTTGCCCTGCTTAGGCCCAGGTAGTTTGATTCTCTGGGGACCTGCTTACCCATAAATGGTTGATGGTATGGTAGAACTCGATCTGAGGCTTGCTTGCATTGTGACATACCACCTGGGTAAGAGGAAGGGTTGAGGAGCCTGTAACTCTTAATCACCTCCAAACATTGGAGGTCCCCCATATTCACCAAAAGAGCTTGACGACTGGTCATGGCCACTTGGCTTTGGTCATATTACAACAAGAGAGCAACAGACAATGGCTGAAGGTGGAATAAAGGGAAGAGGCGGTGGTGGGTTGAAGAATATTGAGACAGAGTCAACAGAACTTGATGACTGATTTATGGGGATGCAAAGGAGGAGGCAAAGATGACTGAGGTGTGGGTCCTGGGAGCAGGTTTCGAGGTGTGGTTTGGTTGAAGGAGGCTTATTATCCTGTCTTGTAAACCAGGCTGGTCCCTGGCTCCATTAGGAAGCAGACAATGTTAGTCTTTGCTCACCTGTCATCTCTCCTTCACTAGGCCCCATTGTCTAATCTACCTTACCCATGCCTCTGTCCTAAGTAACATCCTACCTGTCTGGTGTGCTGAGGCTATTGCCCATGTCTTTGTTGTCTAGAAAAAGCGCTTTGGAATTGTTTACTTACCCAAGCTAAATTGGATGATAATGGCTGGAAATCTTATGGAGTTCTAGTCCATGTAAATAAATATGTGGTTTTTTTAAAAAAAAACTTTACATTTTGAACTCCTTTTAGATTTACTGAAAAATTACAAAATCAGCACAGAGAATTTTCTTATATATCTCACCCCACATCCCTAATTATTAGATCCTCCCCCCACCTTTTTTTTTTTTTTTTGAGAGTCTTGCTCTGTCACCCAGGCT
The DNA here is from genome assembly GCF_000951035.1 of Colobus angolensis palliatus. NCBI lineage: Eukaryota > Metazoa > Chordata > Mammalia > Primates > Cercopithecidae > Colobus > Colobus angolensis. The sequence goes on from NW_012114711.1 coordinate 1,271,377, forward strand.
GGAGTGGAGTGACGTGATCTTGGCTCACTGCAAACTCTGTCTCCCAGGTTCAAGCAATTCTTCTGCCTCAGCCTCCCAGGTAGCTGGGATTACAGGTACCCACCACCACACCTGGCTAATTTTTGTATTTTTAGTAGACATGGGGTTTCGCCTTGTTGGCCAGACTGGTCTCTAACTCCTGACCTCAGGTGATCCACCTGTCTTGACCTCCCAAAGTGCTGTGATTACAGGCATGAGCCACCTTAATGATAAAATCTTAGGCTGGGCCCTGTGGCTCATACCTATAATCCCAGCACCTTAGGAGGCCAAGGCAGGAGGATTGCTTGAGCCCCAGAGTTTGAGACCAACCTGGGAAGCACAGTGAGACCCCAATTCTAAGCAAACAAACAAAATAAAAACACAAAAATAAGTTGGGTGTGGTGGCATTTGCTTGTAGTTCTAGCTACTCAGGAGGCAGAGGTGGGAGGATCACTTCAGCCCAGGAGGCTGAGGCTGCAGTGAGCTGAGATCACACCACTACACTTCAGCCTAGGTGACACACTGAATTTCTGTCTCAAATAAAAACAAACCTCAAAACTTTTGCTGTACGCTGTGGCTCACGTCTGTATCCTAGCACTTTGGGAGGTCAAGGTGGGTGGATCATTTGAGGTCAGGAGTTCAACACCAACCTGGCCAACATGGTGAAACTCCATCTCTACTAAATAAAAAAATTAGCTGGACATGGTGGTGCCCGCCTGCAATCCCAGCTACTTGGGAGGCTGAGGCATGAGAATTGCTTGAGCCCTGGAGGCAGAGGTTGCAGTGAGCCAAGATCGTGCCACTGCACTCCAGCCTGAGCAACAGAGCGAGATTCCATCTCAAAAGAAAACAAAAACAAAATATTTATAATTGTGGTACAATTATCAAGAAGAAGTTAACATTGGTATAGTACTATTAACTGAACTATAGCCCTTATTCAAAACTCACCAGTTTTTCTCCCAACACCCATTTTCTGCCCCAGGACCTCATCCAGGCCCCCATATTGCATTTAGTGGTCATTTCTCTTTAGTTTCCTCCAGTCTGGGACTGTATATCCATGTTTGCTTGTCTTCCATGACCTGCATTCACACTTTTGCAGCGCACTTATCAGTTATTTTGTAGAATAGCCCTCAGTTTGGGTTTATATGTTTTGTCATAATTGGACTGATGCTATGCATTTTTGTCAAGAATTTCACAACACTATAGTGTCCTCAGTGAATCATGTGAAGGAGTGTGTGATGTTGATATGTCTTATTACGGGGGTGTTTTCCTTGGCCACGTGGCTACGTTGGCGGTTGCCGAATTTCTTCTGTCAAGTCACTATATTTCCCTTTGTAGTTGAAAACCTGATCTGTGATTTTTAACTTGGTAGCACGGCAATGAGGGAAATAAAATTTTGTACAGAACGAGAAACTTTCCCCTTCTTCCCAATCCCCATTTAAAAAGCTTTCATTTGAAAAATATGGTTTGTCCTAGAAAACTTAAGCAGAATGGTTGATGTGGCTAAAATAAAACTGTATTTTGGCTGTTTCAGTGACAGTTTTAACAAATGAAAATAGTGAAAACAGTGACAATTCCTTTCTCCATTCTGCCATCTCTGTAAAAACCCGCCTTTGATCATTTTACTTTCCTGATTAAAAACGTTTGGTGGGTTCCAAATGACTACAGGAAAGTGTTCCAACCTCCCGGTTTGCCACTCAAGACCTTCTGCAATATGACTGCAACTGACTTTTCCATCTCTTTCCTACTTTCCTTCTTCTCTGCCCTCCACTCCCAGGAATCCCATCTCTCAGCTGTGTATAACAACCACCATTCACTGGGTCTTTTTTTGCTTATGCTGTTCTCTCAGCCAGGACCATTCTTCTTTTCTCACCTCTACCATTTAGAACCCTTGTTCTGTTTTGATAAATATTATCTCACACTTTCTGTGCAGTTATTAAGCTATGGTCTCTCAGTTTCAAATCTATGCTTCTATACTCTGCTTTGTGATGCTGGGACTGGACGGTATAAACCACATTTCTGCATTTGCCAACTGCTTTGTGTAGGGGTCTGACCATATGGGAAACTAGAGGATACTGGAAGATATTCTATTCCTGAAATGACTGCCCCATAGTGCATCTTCACCCTGGCAGCAACAGTTTCTTCTTGTAACAGCACTGGGATTCATCTGCAGTTTTCCCGGTGCTGGCAATATCTGCCACAGTATGCCTACCCAGTGATACCAGTACCAGCTGGCCAGTGACCTCTTTATAGAGGTTTGGGTTCCAGTCCCATGGGAATTTCTCCTCTAACCTCAGGGTTAACAGCACTATGTGGATAGTACCCTTCCTTCAGAGGTCTACTTTGAGAGAACCTTCTCTAAATTAATAATTCCAACTTCTTCCTTTGTTCCCTGCATCCGTAAGAGTGGGAGCGACTTCCTGCAGTTGCTATCTGTGTGGTACCTTCACGTTCCCTTTTTGCCCTATACAAAGTTAACATCCTTATCTCTAAATGACACTTTTTTTAAAAAAATTACATTCTCTTTGTTATAAAAAGCCCCCTTGGGCTGGACGCGGTGGCTCATGCCTGTAATCCTAGCACTTTGGGAGGCCGAGACGGGCGGATCACGAGGTCAGATGGAGACCATCCTGGCTAACACGGTGAAACCCCGTCTCTACTAAAAATACAAAAAATTAGCCGG
>NW_012114711.1:1275074-1387348 GCF_000951035.1 Colobus angolensis palliatus
GAGGCGAGCGGATCACAAGGTCAGGAGTTGGAGACCAGCCTAGCCAACATGGAGAAACCCTGTCTCTACTAAAAATACAAAACTTAGCCAGGCATGGTGGCACGAGCCTGGAGTCCCAGATACTTGGGAGGCTGAGGCAGGAGAATTGCTTGAACCCGGAAGGCAGAGGTTGTAGTGAGCGGAGATTGCACCACTGCGCTCCAGCCTGGGCGACAGAGTGAGACTCCATCTTGGAGAAAAAAAATACTTTTTTACCAAAGCCACAGTTGGTAATGATGATGGTGAAGATGGCTGTCATCATTATCATATCTCCCTGGTTTGAGAGAGAGAGAGGGAATCTGAATAAACCCAGCTTGGCTCAAAAGTCTTTCCCGGTCCAATTAGCTACGGCCAGGCAGGAAATGCCACTCGGTGGAAACATGGCTGCCAGCTGTGGGCAGCCACTTCCCATAGATGGGGACACAGTTGTCTCCCAAATATGTGTGGGAGTAGGGACTGCGGCCCAGAGGAGGAAGACTAATGTCTGGTCATTCTGATGGTGGGAGGAGACAAGAGGAATTCTTCTCCAACTCAACTTCTAGGATAAAGTCTGACCTTTAAGTCCAGAGGGCCTCAGCTGGATATCTAAAGAAACTGTTTTCCTGAGGGACTTTTGAGATTCAAGACACAAGCTTGGCTGCCCTGCACCATGGTAACAGAGCAGGACTCAGAGTTTGAATAAGGGACACAATTTTTTTTTTCCTGAATGGAAATCTAGTATGGCTTTAGTGCAGCAAGGACTGAAGGGAGCTCAGTGCCATGCGGGCTTTTCTTCTTTGGGAGCACTAGGGAGATTGCATTCTGGACACAGAAACAGCGTTCTCTGCGGGGCTGGGCTGCCATGGCAATAGAAGAGGGAGACGATGTTGGGGCTGCCCCACCCAACAAGTGCCAACTAGGATGCTAGAGAAGAAAGATACATTGAAAAAAACTTCCCTCAATAATAGGAGCTTTTGAAGTGAGGGCTGCAGAGCCAGTGCAATTGAGACATAAATGTAATTTCGCTTGTACTTTTCACACTGGTGAAGTTTAGGATTGCTCAGATTACATTCAAACCTGCCCAACCACTGTTTTCTTTCTTTCTTTTTTTTTTTTTTAATGGAAACAGCTTAGTTATTCCATATCATTCACCTATGGAAGCCTCTCATCTTCCTGAAGGCTCAGACATTTAAAACTCAGGCCAACCAAGTAACAACAACAACAACAAAAAGCCCTGGCTGTTAATCCCCTGGTTTTCACTTACACGCAGAACTGTCTGCTTCAGTGACACCTTTTCGGAGTTTCCAGGAGAATGAAGTTGACTGGTGAGGGGCTTTCGAGACTGTCGACTCCCCCAAAGGCCATTTGGGGTTTGTCGTTAGCAGACTTGGCCAAGCATGCGTTGAAATAACTCATTACTCGTTCTACCTGTTGTTTTAAAAAGGCAGCATTGAGACTGCCTTTGAATATTTTGCTATGGGGGTTTTGGCAGAACATATTTCAAATGGGGGAGAGAAAATAACAAACAGTGGGCAAAGGCAAATGAATTTCCTATGACCACTGGCTAGTTAGGGCACATGCATATGTTACGTGAGGGTTGAATTAGAGTATTTGGAGACCCTGTACTATTCTTTCTGAAGCCCTTTACTTATTATTCATGGTTTCATTATGGTCCCTTTTATTCACACACACATCTAGGGGAGGGGACAGGTGGTGGATTTAGTTTTAAAAAAGCAAACAAACATAAAACTTGCCATATATTTTAGACTTATAGGTGCATGCATTTCTTTCCTCCCATCAAATCTTGCTTTTCCATTTTAGCCACATAAATGGTTGTCATAGTGACATTTCCTTCCAGCCTCCTTAGCTTTGGTATGGAGCAGAGAGCTCAGAGAGTATCCAGTGACCATAAATCCATTTTCTTAACTGTCCCCTTCACTCCCTGAAACTAACCAGATATGAGATCGGCTATGGGCTGCTCCTGCTATCCCCAAATGAGTGGAAATTATGTCAAAATTAGGCAAAAAATTGACTCTTTGTCTGAGTTACTCAGAGTGGTATTGTTTATTTTTGGAGAAAAGTATGTTAGTTTGGTGTTTCAAGGAGCACTTAGCCAGTAAAAGTCATGATTTCTGGGATCTAGCAGGAAAGCGGACATTTAATTTCTTCTAAAAGTCTCTGAATATCTTGCATGTTGAGTAGATTCTCAAAAGTTGTGAGATGCAAAGAACTTAAAACAGAACTGCCATTCAACCCAGTACTCCCATTACTAGGTATATATCCAAAAGAAAGCAAACCATTCTACCAAAAATACACATGCACACATATGTTCATTGCAGCACTGTTCACAATAGCAAAGACATGGAATCAACCACGGTAGACTGGATAAAGAAAATGTGGTACATATACACCATGGAATACTATGCAGCCATAAAAGGAATGAAATTGTGTTCTTTGCAGCAACATTGATACAGCTGGAGGCCATTATCCTAAGTGAACAGAAAGTCAAATACTACGTGTTCTTATAAGTGGGAGCTAAACAATGGGTACTCATGGACATAAAGATGGCTCAACAGACACTGGGGATGACTAGAGGGGAGAGGGGAGTAACAGTTGAAAACCTATTGGGTCCTATGCTCACTACCCAGTTGACAGGATCAATGGTACCCCAAACCTCAGCTTCAAGCAATATACCCAGGTAACAAGCCTGCGTAAGCACCCCTAAATCTAAAATAAAAGTTGAAATTATTTTTAAAAACATTGTGAGATGGTTGAAAAAATAATTTAAAAACATTTCTTTAAGTCGACTTCAGACTTCCATCTTTTGTAACATTTGCTAATATTATTTTGTAAAACTGTGTGTATTAAGATCCAGCATCATCTCTAAAGATGTTTCCTTAAGGATTTTTTTTTTTGAGACAGAGTCTCGCTCTGTCACCCAGGCTGGAGTGCAGTAGCACAATCTTGGCTCACTGTAAGCTCCACCTCCTGGGTTCACGCCATTCTCCTGCCTCAGCCTCCTGAGTAGCTGGGACTACAAGCACCTGCCAACATGCCCGGCTAATTTTTTGTATTTTTTTTTTTTTTGAGATGGAGTCTCGTTCTGTCACCAGGCTAGAGTGCAGTGGCACAATCTTGGCTCACTGCAACCTCTGCCTCCTGGGTTCAAGCAATTCTCCTGCCTCAGCCTCCCGAGTGGCTGGGATTACAGGCGTGAGCCACCGTGCCCAGCCAGGATTTTTTTTTTTAAACAAAAACATTTAACTAGAATCCAGAGGCAAAGACTTCAGGAGCATCTCAGCAGTTGAAGGTTCTAAGTTATCGAGAGACGGAGACCACAGAGGTGAAGTAATTGAAGGGAAGGGGAAAGAAAAGTCACGTCCTGATCCCAGTTCAGGCCAGGAGTGTAGCTGTGAAGGACTGGGTATTTCCCTTGAGTCTTTCCTGGGGGTTATGTGGGCCTCCCACCGGAGCTGGTCTAACTTCCATCATAGTGGGGCAGGCAGCTATCATCTGTGACACAAAATATGCAAAAAAGGGGCAGAGATGACTTTGGACAATCAATTATTTGGGATACTTTTGACTGCCAGAAAGAAAATAGCATCTGAAAGTGGCTACGTTAATGTGCATTTCTGTTCTTTCTAACAAGACATTGGGAAGTAAGGAATTACAGGGTTGGTTCAGCAGGTCCTTAATGCCATGGCCCTGGGGCATTGTCTCTGCAGTTTTTGACCCTTTGCCCCTCAGTTTAAACATGGTTCCTGCAGCTCCAAGCTTATATCCTAACGCAGCAATGTCCAAAGATGGAAGGAGGGAGGAGAGGATAAACATGCTCTACTTGCTCATCTCTCTGTCTCTCTTTCTCTTTCTCTCTCTCTCTCCCTTTCCTTCTCCCTCTCTCTGCCTGCCTCCTTCTCTCTCTCCCTCAGTCCTTCTCTCTCTCTCTTCCTCACCCCTCCCTCCCTCTCTCCCTTCTTCTTTCTCTCTCTCTTCCCCTCTCCCCACTCCCTCTCTCCCTCCTTCTCTCTCTCCCTCAGTCCTTCTCTCTCTCTCTTCCTCACCCCTCCCTCCCTCTCTCCCTTCTTCTTTCTCTCTCTCTTCCCCTCTCCCCACTCCCTCTCTCCCTCCTTCTCTCTCTCCCTCCCTTCCTCTTTCTCTCTCTCCCTCTCTCTTTCTCCCTTCCTTCCTCCCTCTCTGTCTCCCTCTCTCTCTCCCCCTTCCTCTCTCCTTCCCTCTTTCTCCCCTCCACTCTTTCTCTCTTCCCCCTCTCTCCCTCTCTGTCTCCCCCTTTTCCCCTCTCTCCCTCTCTCTCTTCCTTCTCCCTCTCTCTCTTCCCTCCTCTCTTGCTCTCTCTCTCTCACTCCCTCTCCTTTTTAAATCCTAGATAGCTCCCCACTGCTGCACATGTCCACTTACATTTTGTTGGTGGAACTGAATCACACGACGTTCCAAGTTGCAAGGAAGGTTGGGGAAGTGAGTATCTAGCATTTTCCATTTCTGTTGTGGGAGGTGGATGCTGCCTATAGGGCAGAAGGGAGAAGTGCCAGGCTGCTGTGTTGGTAATCATAAGTGTCAGCCATAGCTAGAGTTTTGAAACTGAAAAGACTGAATGACCACTGCTTTACCCTGTAGTCTTACTTATGAAAAACTGGCACCAGAAGAGAATCAATGATCTGCCCACACAGCTTGGTGTCAGATCCAAAGTCTGAGTCTACATGTCTACATTTTTTGACTCACGACATAGAACTGAGGTTGACGATGACTAACATTTGACTTGCATATTATAGCTGGCATAGTGAGGGCTTTGTTCAGCATGTATTAGCTTGCTTAATGTTTGCCTTTGGCGCTGCAGGGCCTGCAGGCTTCTCAGAGCAGAGGGTGCATCTGCTGCAGCTTCCCACGTCTCCTGCTGAAAGGTAGCCAATCATTTCTTCCTAATTAACGATCAAACATGATTTCAGATAGTCCTTCTCCTAAGATGCCATGGAAGATGTTCCTTGTATCTGTCAGTGGTACTGATCACGTTGTCATTTTTGGCAACTAATTCCCGGAATGAATAATAAAATTATAATAATCTCGCACCAGAGGGACGGTGACCAATTTGTAAACTCCATTAAGAATTGAGCAAAGAATTGTCCTCTAATGAGATAGACAGCATCAGGGAGACCATTCATCAAGCCTCTCTGTCACAGATGCACAAAGGGACCCTGGAGGGAGGGGCTCCTGGAATGCAGGCAGACCAGGGCGGGTTGTCTTGGATGTGCATTTCCATTTTGTCATTGATCAGCTGCCGGAGAAGGAATGACAAGCAGAACACCAGAGTTCTCCATTGTAAGGCTCCGGGTGTGTTTATGCCACCCTTGATTCATTCCCCATGGGGTGAGAAGCATTACTCACCATTTTCTCATGTGCCAGAAAGAGAAATGGAATCAACGGGCGTATCATCTCCTTGTTGGAAAATGACAGCTCCCTTATTATAAATCCCGAATAAATTGATGGAAGAGCTGTTCATACTTCATAGATATAAATGTTTCCTGGGATTAATGGGAACTTATTCCTAGAAATGACTTACAGTTCAGGAACTGATCTTTGAATTGAGGTATTGTTTATTTTTCCTGTAGATGTCATGATAAGCAGTGGAGCATAGATGGCAAAGGTTTTCTATTTACGCCATCCCTGTTCCCCACCACTTTCCCACTTCCTGGGGCCAAACATTTATAGCTTTAGAAATGCTAAATTATCGCTACCTTTTGGAAGAACAGCTTCTTCCTTTTGGAAATACTTTACAGGAGAATTTGAAATTTGTAAACCTCCTTGTTTTGTGGGAAACTATGGAGATGTAACCCTTAAACTGTAAGACAGAAACAAACCACTACTCACTATTGTATGTATCTTAAAGAATTAACATTTTATTTCAGTAGGTATCTCAGCATTTGTTTTCAGCGTCCTTTGTAACCAGCACATTGAAGGTCTTGCCTGTCATATGGGAGGGGATTGTGCCAACAACAGCTTATTTTCTGAATCATCAGAGTCTTCTCTGATGTGGCCTCTAAGGGTCATCTTGGGACTGTCATTCGGTATTTATATTAGTGTTGATACTCTAGTGAGTGAGTGCTTTTATAAATGAAACTGAATCTTTTGTCCAGCACCAGAAGCATGTGAGTACTTAATAAGTACCAATCAATAGCTTTTGCTGATATTGGAATATAGGCCCATCTACTTCCTGGATGGCTCCACAGGGAAAGAGGCATTTATAGCTTGTGCTTTATTCTATAGAAGATGCTAAGGGCTGCTTTCTAGATTGTCTTTGTTTGAATCTATGCTGGGTGTGACGTTTACCCGTGCAATGCCATTCCTGTCTGCCGGAACCTGGTGGGGGTTGGAACTTCAGTGGCTCTTCCACTTGATTTGCTGAACTTCTAGTTCGTTCCAAGAGTCAGCTGGCTGGGGAGGAGCAGGGTGAAGAGTGTCTCCACGCCTGCCAGCCTTCTAAATTGCCTCAAGCCCACACCCTGCCGCCTCCCTAGACTTCTAAGAAGTCACAGGGGGCTTGTGTTCTCCAGGCCACCCCATACTTCAGCTGGCTTTTTCACCTGGCAGAAGTCTGGTAATGACTGTCTTCTTACCATTTCTATGGGAATTGATTCTTTTCACCCATCCCCATTCCTGAAGTCCCACTAACACATGGATGGAATGTAGAACAGCATTTTATTAAATCTGAGGATAAGGGAAAGAGGAGACCAGAGAGAACACATTACACCTGAACACTGGACATCACTTTTCTGAACCATGCCTTGGTTTCCCTTACCAAGGGGAGCCCTCGCTAGTGGCCTTTGCTCCTCAGATTCTGGACTCCTGCCATGGCGCAGCCCCCGCTTCTCATTATTCATTCATTCAACAAATAGACATTTAGTATCCACTATGTGCCAGGAGCTGGGCTAATATTTAGCATTGATTCTTCACACCAACTCTGTGAAATAGATGCTATTACTATTCCCATTTTACAGATAAGGAACCAAGAATTCAAGAGATAATAAGTCACTTGGCCAGTGGCTACTTAGGATTTGGATAATTTTATTCTACTCTTCATATTCCTACTAAGCCACTGAATTAATTGGTTCTAGTCTTTCTATTAGAATATAGCTCCTGCTGTACTTTCTTTCTTTCTTTTTTTTTTTTTTGAGACGGAGTCTTGCTCTGTCGCCCAGGCTGGAGTGCAGTGGCCAAATCTCAGCTCACTGCAAGCTCCGCCTCCCGGGTTCACACCATTCTCCTGCCTCAGCCTCCCGAGTAGCTGGGACTACAGGCGCCCGCCACCTCGCCCGGCTAGTTTTTTGGTATTTTTTGGTAGAGACGGGGTTCACCATGTTAGCCAGGATGGTCTTGATCTCCTGACCTTGTGATCCATCCACCTCAGCCTCCCAAAGTCCTGGGATTACAGGCGTGAGCCACCATGCCCGGCCCTGCTGTACTATTTTTATTAGGCTAGTTGTAATATAAAACAGGGAGGAAGACAGCACTGTGAAGGAACTACCTTGAGCAATGGATATATTCCTACCTTGGAAAATGCTTGGATATAGGGCAGTAAATGCAAAACAGATGCCAGCCCTGACACCATGGAGCTTTCAGTCTTCAGTGGAGGAGTGAAGAGGAGAGGAGAGGTCCATCACACAACACACGCGCGTGCACACGTACTCGCTGTGATATATGGTAATATAGACAAGGAGGTAGAGAACCAGGTACTGTGAGCGAGATTAATAGCTTCCCTGCTTCTTCATATTCCTGCATACCTCCCTCTTTTCCCAGATCACCTAGGAAACTCCAAATCCCTCTCACTCTATTCATTCTTTCTCTCTTTAGTCTCTTTTTGTTTTGACAGCTTCTTTCTAGGTCTGTCCCAGGTTTGGGACTCTCACCTTTCCTGCACAAAGACTCCATCAGGGTACTTCCCTTAAAAAAATGCTGTCACCCCTTATATGAATAGGCTATTCTTCTCCTGTGGGAAAACATCTGGGATTTTTTTTTTTTTTTTTTAAATTGCAATTTTTCTGTCCTGAAACATTCTTAATTTTTTTTTCTTCTTCTTTTTCAAAGTGTGGGATGTCCAATGTGAGGGTGTGAAAGACGTGTTTAGGTGGGTCCTAGGAGAACGTTAACTAACATCACATAGCAATGTAGGTGGTTTCTTCTCTTTATATATATGTCATGTCTATAATTTTTTTTTTTTTTAGACAGAATCTCACTCTGTCATCCAGGTTGGAGTGTAGTGGCTCCATCTCAGCTCACTGCAAGCTCTGCCTCCTGGGTTTACGCCATTCTCCTGCCTCAGCCTCCCGAGTAGCTGGGACTATAGGCGCCCGCCGCCACGCCCGGCTAAGTTTTTGTATTTTTAGTAGAGACGGGGTTTCACCATGTTAGCCAGGATGGTCTCAATCTCCTGACCTCATGATCCGCCCGTCTTGGCCTCCCAAAGTGCTGGGATTACAGACGTGAGCCACCACGCCCAGCCTTTTTTTTTTTTTTTTTTTTTTTGAGACAGAGTCTCACTCTGTCACCCAGGTCCAGGTTGCAGTACAGTGGTATGATTTTGGCTCACTGCAACCTCTGCCTCCAGGGTTCAAGCAATTCTTGTGCCTCAGCCTCCCGAGTAGCTGGGATTACAGGCACGTGCCATAATGGCCAGCTAATTTTTGTATTTTTAGTAGAGACAGGGTTTCGCCATGTTGCTCAGGTTGGTCTTGAACTCCTGGCTTTAAGTGATCCACCTGCCTTGGTCTCCCAAAGTGCTGGGATTATAGGTGTGAGCCACCACACCCAGCCTCATGTCTATAATTTCTTTCATTTCTTATTTCATTATTATTCATTTCCTTCCTTCCTTCCTCGCCTCCCTCCCTCCCTTCCTTCCTTCCTTCCCTTCCTCCCTCCCTTCCTTCCTTCCTTCCCTTCTTTCATATTCACCAGATGGTAACACCTGACACCCATCAGTTACATATTTTCATGTTAACAAACATTTTTATGCTACTTGTTATGTTCCAGACACTATTCTAAGCACCAATTATAAATTGATCATCTTAATTGCATCAAGGAGAGAAATCTGAGCTAGGTGCTGACATGGTTTGATTATTTCCTTCTTTTAATACACAGTGAGCAGGCTATAGGCTCAGAAGCTTTGACATCTAGCTAGAACTATATAATTCTTTTTGGTTTTGTTTTATTTTAATATCATATTTTAAGGTTATCTTCTACTTATAGCAATTGATTTAGTTTCTTTTTAAAATCTAAGTAGCTTTATTTTTAATGTTATATGTAATAGAACATAAATACATAGGGTGGGTGGTGCCTGGATATGGTGAAATCATGTAGATGGTGGCACTGACTAAGGTTTGGATGCCCTGCTAAGGTGTGTGTCAGCAGAGACTATGGTAGGCAGGCCGATGTCATTTACATGGGAGATTAGGGGATTAGGATGGGGGATTAGAGTCAGACCGATTTCAATCCAGGCTTTGCCACCTCTCATGCACATGGCCTTGGGCAGGTCTGTCTTCTTGCTGAATCTCGGTTTCCTCTCCCACCAAATGCTGATGAACACTGATGGCTGTACAGATGCAATGAGAAAACACTTGAGAAAATTACTGGTGTGCTGTCTGGCAAGTAGTTGGTGTAAAACAACTACTTGTTTTTTTTTAAGTTGGAAGTGCAACATTTTATTGAATTAAGAAAAAATCATTTAAAAAATGAACTGATAACTAGGTAATCCATGATGAACAAGACAGGCAGGACCCTGTGCTTATGAAGGTTTGATACTGTGAGACAGTCAAAACACATTTTACAAACATACCTGGTGTCAGGGTGGTGAGCCGCGCTGGGAGAGAGGGGTTGGTACTCTGGGTGGGTTTGATAAGCAGGCCTCACATTTCCTGGAAAATCAAAAAGATTTGCTAGAACAACACCATCAAGAAATGTGTAAACTGAGACCTGAAAAATGTTTAGGTGTTTCCCAGGCAAAGAGGAGAGGGGAGAAACGATATTCTAGACAATAAGCCTACTCTCACTTCTAGTCAGGAATTTCACACTGACGGCTGTGCACAGAGCAGGTCAACTCATCCCATAAGCAAGTTTGGTTTATGGTACCCACCAAAGGGTCTCATCCGTCCCCAGGTCTCAGGCAGTCCTTTTTATAGTGGTGATTTTTTTTCCTGTTTTATATTACAGCCAAGGCCATTCTTTTTTCAAACTGCCTGGCAGCTGTCCGAGTTTTATGGATACTTGGGTTTCTAGAAATAAACCTTGGTTCTAAGTCCTCAATTTCTCCATCTCCACTGGCCTATTATTCACCATTTCCTCATCTCCTAAAGACACTTCCTCGTCCTTAAAATGAGAATTAATTGTACTCTGTGATTACTGTTCTTATTTTTCTCCCAAGAGTCTTATTTGATGTGGTCAGTAAGAACAGATCGAATGCTATATTAGATGGCATTTCCCTTTATAGTATATTTTTGGCTCAGTTTGAAAGAAGGGTCTACTCCATGGTTCACCATGATGTACCTTGTAGAGAAGTGTGTCAGAAGCCAGGCCTGAATTATGATGGGGAGTATTAATATGTTCCTGTTTATTGGCTTTGAAAAAAAAATCACTGTTCATGTGTTCATGCACCTTGACCAGTAAGGGATGGTTTCCTTAGCTTTCTGCATCTCCCTTGCTTGTTGTTCCAAGCCATGGACTCTTGCTGGTTATGCAAGTGTGCATTTCTACTTTCATTGCTCTAAAAACAGCTCCAGTTTCATCCAGTCTATTCTTATCTCTTGCTACTTACTGGCATGCTAAGCATAAACTATAGCAAACTTCTTTTTTTTCTTGAATAATCTTTGGTTCTGCTCATTGTTTCTTGAATAATCCTTATTCCTGCTCTTGTTCCTTCATTTGCTCGTGAGGTGTTGTTTCTGAAAATTCTCCTCTACGTGAAACACTGATCACCACCTCCAATTCACCAGGACTGCTCTTTCTGGTCTGAGCTGATGTACAACTTCTGGGGAACTCTGTCTGAAAATGCAAGATGACATTGAGGCCTCTTCCAACTACATGTGCTTGTACAAGACTGTAATTCTTCTGTTTGGGCACTTGTTGCAACAGATTATATTCACCTGATTTCTTGTTAGTTTGCCCTTCACTCTACTGAGGTTGAGAGGGAGCCATCGTGTTCACAGCTGTATCCTCTGTGTCTAGCAAAATCCCTACACCTTATCAGTGTTCAACAATGTTTAAATAAATGAATGAATGAAGCGATAAATGAATAAAGCCACTGTTAGCATATGGGCTTGATTTTGAATTCAAAATCATTAAAAGTCAGTATTTTTCCCAGTCCCTTGCTATATTTCCTTAACTTCACCCAAGACATACTCTTGTTACAGATACATCAAAGATCAAATATTAGCTTGGGTTTCACAGCATCTCTGTTGCTCAAGGAAGTCCCTTTATAGCGGTATCTTTCTTCCTATTTTACAGTACAACTAGCCTAATAAAAATAGTGCGGCAGGAGCCATTTTCTAATAGACTCCAACCGATTCATTCAGTGGCTGAGGTAGGAATACTAAGAGTAGAATAAAATTATTCAAATCCTAACTAGCCACTGGCCAAGTGACTTATTACCACTTGAATTCTTGGTTCCTCATCTGTAAAATGGGAATATTAATAGTACCTACTTCATAGAGTTGGTGTGAAGAATCAATGCTATCTATTTGAATGAAGCATTAATAAAATAGACAAAGGTGACTGTAAAAATGACAGTCAGAGCAATGGCCTTTCTCGGCGGCATGTATTATACTGTAAATAAAAAGCTCAAATTAATGTCAGATAACTACAGTACCAGGCCAGGCAGTGGGTAAGTACAGAATAAATAGTGGCTGCTATGGTAATGTGCATTCATATTGGTTTATGAATACACTTCTATGCTTGCCTTAACCCAAAGCATCAGGGAAAATGTAAGTGTGTTCTCAACTTCCGAGGGTGACAGAGAAAGGAACAACAGCCCCCACTGCCGTCTCCAGTAGTCCTTGTCAAAGGACATTGCCAGCAAGTCTCAGATCTACCTCCTTGTCACCATCATCTCTTTTGCTCTTGCTCATGGCAACCGCAGTGACCAAGCTCACCCTGTCACTGGGGGGATGGTGACAGGTGGCAAATGACTGTGAAGAAAAACTCTCGGGTAGAGGATGAAGATTAACACGTGCTTTACACATTTCCCTGGAGACACGCATCATCAGAGAGTTTCAGCCAACTGACATTATTCATGATGTAGTGTGAAAAATTGGTAGTGAAGCCACTTTGGGCTTTGAATTTAATTTGCACTTTTTACTTTCTTTTGCAAGTTTAAGATTCTGGACCACTTTGGGGATGTTGTTAAACTAAGTGCTAACCTCTTTCACCCCCAAGGCAGTCATCACAGCCAGTCAAGTTGTTTTGGGTAATTAAGTACTATTGACATAGTTTTGGAAATCACCTTTAGACTTAATAATAGGGTTTTATGCTTAATTTTCGTGGACCTGGCCTCACATTAGTATTTGCTTCTTCTGTTCAAAATGTTCTGCCTGGAAGTAAAGGATAGTGTACCTGGAGTGTTTTCCCTGCCTCTGTAGAAGAGTGTTCCTAGAGTTCCTGGGATTTGCTCTCTATTGGATTAACAATAAGTCTGGAATTTATATAACTTTATAACAATCACAATAATGGGAATAAAAAGATGAGGAAAGCTGTTTTAGCATGCATGTTTGTATATCAATCTATACATATACACCTGAATATATTGTGACTATATGAAATGTGTATATGTGCATATATATGTGTATATACCTGGATATATACACATACACACATTTATAGGCAGAATTGTAATTCAGTGCTTTAAAACAGTTGTCACCAGCTGGGTGCAGTGGCTCACATCTGTAATCCCAGCACTTTGGGAGGCTGAGCGGGGCAGATCACAAGGTCAAGAGATCGAGACCATCTTGGCCAACATGGTGAAACCCCATCTCTACTAAAAATACAAAAATTAGCTGGGCGTGGTGGTGTGTACCTGTAATCCCAGCTACTCAGGAGGCTGAGGCAGGAGAATCGCTTGAACTCTGGAGGCGGAGGTTAGAGTGAGCTGAGATCCGTGCCACTGCACTCCAGCCTGGCGACAGAGTGAGATTCCGTCTCAAAAAAACAAAAACAACAAAAACAAAACAAAACAAAACAAGAAACAGTCGTCACCTGCCAAGACATATAAATGACCTACACCAACTCTTTCAACTTGTAAATTATGTGTGGGACTGATAGTAATGCAAATGTGACCAGCTATTTTGACCTCTCCCATTCTGTCCTAGTTGATGGATCAGTCTGTCATGACATCACCCACTAGACATTCACAGCTTTGCAAATATTCCATCACTTTGTTCTGTGTGCAAATTACAATGGTGCAATTTTAAAATTGAATTATTGGCAGGACATTCAGATATGGCTGAGTAAGGAAGTCAGTCAATTCTTTCTCCCAAAAAAAGCATCTGTAAGACTGGGAAAAATGGATAAAACCCTTTCAGTGTTCTTGAAATTAATGAATGGCATACAACAACCTGAGAAGCGTTCATGCTTAAACAACTGCTGAAATTCAGGTAAGAACAGTGGGAGTCTGTGGTGTTCTGGTTTGGACTAGAGTTGCTCCCCTTCTCTGCTCAGTTGGGTTGGCATGTGCTGCTACAGTCAAAGGGAGGCTGTATTAGCATTTTTAGAGGAACAGACACACACACACAGCCATATTCTATTGGTTATATTTGTATATTTAGGAATCACTATATATCTAAATTGAGATTTATGATAAGGAGCTGGCTTACACAAGTATAGAGGTTAGGAAATTCTATGATTTGCTATTGGCAAGCTCCAGACCCAGGAAAATCAGTGGTGCAACTTGAAGTCCTGAGAGCCATGGCTGATGGTATAGATCCCAGTCAGCATCTGAAGGCCTGAGAACCAAGAGCACTGTGGGCAGGAGATATTGATGTCTCAGCTCAGGCCATCAGATAGAGTGAAATTCAACCTTCTTCTGCCTTTTTGTTCTATTCAGGCCTTTGGTGGATTGGATGACACCCACTACTTTGGGGAGAGTCATCTCCTCTACTCAGTTTACCAATTCCGATGCTAATCTTTTCCAGAAACACCCTCACAGACATAACTTGAAGTAATATTTTACCAGATATCTGGGCATCCTATGGCCAAGTCAAGTTGACACATAAAACTGACCATCACAGAGGTTTGCTTGATTTGGAACAGTGGGTGATACAGTAGTGTTATTTGTAAAAGTGATGATCTTGGTGGTCAGCAAGTGGGAGAGGGCCAATAGCTCTAGCAGCCTGAGTTTTCATTCATGTTTGGGGTAAGATGTTCAAGGCTGAGGCTGTGCACATTCACAGCAGAGACAGGAGAGAGCCTAAGCTATTCATGTACTCCTGGCCAACCCTGAAACTTTGCACATACCCACAGACTCAAAAGGGCCTAGCAGGAAGTAAAGGTAGGAATAGATTTGAGAATAGCCTAAACTTAGAATGTCTACTCCTACTCTCTACCATAATCAGACGATAGTAGATGTACTAATTCAGACATTTGAGTACAATCTCTTTCCAACTATTAGCTGACTACTAAGCTGTGCTCATGCAGGAGCAACTCGGAAACCTGAGCAAGGACATCAGTGACTATATAGTGTGCAGGAGACAGATCCACAGATTTATCCAAGGAAAGTTTCTAAGTAAGTAAAACAGACAAAACAGCAACAATAAAGCCATCAGAGGGGCAAAATCAGAATCCAGAGTTGTTGCAACCTATTATCTAAATGTTCAGTCTTCAACAAAATATGAGACATGCAAAGAAACAGGAAAGTATTTTTAGAAGGAAACACAGTTAATAGAAACTGTCTCTCAGTGTCCCCAGAGGTTGGATTTAGTGCACAAAAATTTCAAAGAAGCTATTATAAATACACTCAAAGCACTAAAGGAAACCATGTTTAAAGAATTAAAGGAAGGTATGACATCAATGAATCCACAAATAGGGAGTCTTGATAATGGGACAGAAATTACCAAAAAGAGTCACATGGAAATTCTAAAGTTGAGTGTAATAAATAAAATGAATAATTCATTGGAGGGGCTCAATAGCAGATTCAAGATGTCAGAAGAAAGGATCAGTGAACTTAAAAATAGATCAATAAAAATTAATGAGAGAAAACAAGAACAAAGAAAATATGAACAGAGCCTCAGAGAACATGGAACATTAAATATACTGACATATATTTAGAATGAAATTAATGAAAGTCCCAAAATAAAGAATACAGAGAAGGG
Source organism: Colobus angolensis palliatus (assembly GCF_000951035.1). Taxonomy (NCBI): domain Eukaryota; kingdom Metazoa; phylum Chordata; class Mammalia; order Primates; family Cercopithecidae; genus Colobus; species Colobus angolensis. The sequence continues at coordinate 1,290,449 of NW_012114711.1, forward strand.
GTTGGAAAAGATATTTGAATGAGTCATGACTGAAAACTTGCCAAAATTGATTTTATTTATTTTTAAATTTTTTGTGGGTACATAGTAGGTGTTTATGGGTACAGGAAATGTTTTGATGCAGGTGTGCAAAGCGAAATAAGCACATCATGGAAGATGAGGTATCTACCCTCCCAAGCATTTATCCTTTGAGTTACAAACAATCCAATTACATTCTTTAAGTTATTTTAAAAATGTACAATTAAGTTATTATTTTATTATTATTATTCTGAGGCAGGGTTTTACTCTGTCATGCAGGCTGGAGTCTAGTGGTAAATTTTGGTTCACTGTAACCTCTGCCTCCCAGGCTCAAGTGTTCCTCCCACCTCCGCTTCCTAAGTAGCTGAGACCACAGGCACATGCCACCACACCCTACTACTTTTTGTATTTTTTGTAGAAATGAAGTTTCTCCATGTTGGCCAGGTTGGTCTTGAACTCCTGGGCTCAAGTGATCTGCTTGCCTTGGCCTCCCAAAGTGCTGGGATTACAGATGTGAGCATCCATGCCTGACCAATTAAATTATTATTGACTATAGTCACCCTACTTTACCATCAAATAGTAGGTTTTATTCATTTTTTCTATTTTTTTTTTTACTCGTTAACCATCCCCACCTCTTGCTCCAGTCACCCACTACCCTTCCCAGCCTCTGGTAACAACCATCCTTCTACTCTTCATATCCAAGAGTTTAGTTGTTTTGATTTTAGGTCCCACAAATGAAAGCATGCAATGTTTGTCTTTTTGTGCCTGGCTTATTTCACTTAACATAATGATCTCCATTTCCATCCACGTTGTTGCAGATGACTAGATCTTTCTTTTTGTAGCTAAATAGTAGATGTACTATTGTGTAGATGTACCATGTTTTCTTTATCCACTCATCTGTTGATGAACACTTAGGTTGCTTCCATATCTTAGCTATTGATTCTTCCAATCCATGAACTTGGAATATTGTTTTCATTTTCTGGTGTCCTCTTCAATTCTTTCATCAGTATCTTATGGTTTTCATTATAGTGATCTTTTACTTCTTAGGTTAATTTCTAGGTATTTAATTTTATGTGTGGTTGTTGTAAAAGGGATTACTCTTTAAATTTATTTTTCACATTGTTCACTGTTGGTGTATACAAATGCTACTGATTTTTGTAGGTTGACTTTGTATCCTGCAAGTTTACTAAATGTGTTTAACAGTTCTAATAGATCTCCTCTGGAGTCTTTAGGTTTTTCCAAATATAAGATTATATCATCTACAAGCATAGGTAATTTTACTTCTTCATTTCCAATTTGCATGCCCTTTATGTCTTTCTCTTGTCTGATTGCTCTAGCTCAGACTACTATTACTCTGTTGAATAACAGTGGTGACAGTGGGCATCCTTGTCATGCTCCAGATCTTAGAGGAAAGGCTTTCAGATTTTCCCCATTCAGTATGTGAAATCTATCATATATGGCTTTGATTATGTTGAGGTATGTTTCTTCTATCCCCAGTTTTTTGAGAGTGTTTTTTTGTTTTTGGTTTTTTTTTTTTTTTTTTTTGAGACAGAGTCTCTCTCTGTCACCTAGGCTGGAGTGCAGTGGCACCATCTTGGCTCACTGTAAGCTCTGCCTCCCAGGTTCACGCCATTCTCCTGCCTCAGCCTCCCGAGTAGCTGGGACTACAGGCGCCTGACACCATGCCCGGCCACTTTTTTGTGTTTTTAGTAGAGATGGGGTTTCACCGTGTTAGCCAGGATGGTCTCTATCTCCTGACCTCGTGATCCACCCGCCTTGGCCTCCCAAAGTGCTGGGATTACAGGTGTGAGCCACTGTGCCGGCCTTTTGAGGGTTTTTATCAGGAAGGGATGTTGAATTTTTATCAGATGGCTTTTCAGCATCAATTGAAATCATCACATGGGTTTTATCCTTCGTTTTCTTGATATAATGTATCAGATTGATTGATTTGACCGTGTTGAACCACCTTTGCATCCCAGGGATAAATCCCACTTGGTCTTGATGAATGATCTTTCTAACGTATCATTGAATTTAGTTTGCTAGTATTTTGTTGAGGATTTTTGCATCAATATTCATCAGAAATACTGGCCTGTAGTCTTTGTTGTTGTTGTTGTTGTTTTTTGAGATGTAGTCTCACTCTGTCACCCAGGCTGGAGTGCACTGGCGCAATCTTGGCTCACTGCAACCTCCGCCTCCCAGGTTCAAGGATTCTCCTGCCTCAGCCTCCCGAGCAGGTGGGATTACAGGTCTGTGCCACCAGGCCTGGTTAATTTTTTTGTATTTTTAGTAGAGATGGAGTTTCACCATGTTGGCCAGGCTGGTCTCAAACTCCTGACCTCAGGTGATCCACCTGCCTCAGCCTCCCAAAGTGCTAAGATTACAGATGTGAGCCACTGTGAACCACCGTGCCTGGCTAGTTTTCGTTTTTTTGGTGTGTTTTTGTCTGGTTTTCTATCCGGGTAATAGTGGCCTCTTAGATTGAGTTTGGAAGTATTCCTTCCTCCTCTATTTTTCAGAATAGTTTGAGTAGGATAGCTATTAATTCTTCTTTAAATCTTTGGTAAAATTTAGAAGTGAAACCATCAGGTCCTGGGCTTTTCGTGACTGGGAGATTTTTTTATGACTTCAAAAATATGGGACACATGAATTTGTATGTCATCCTTGCATAGGGGCCATGCTAATCTTCCCTCTATCATCCCAAATTTTAGTGTATGTGCTACTGAAGTGAGCACCCAAATTTGATTTTAAAAACTCACATCTAACCAGTTAACAAATCCCAAGCAGAATAAAGACAAGATTGTCAGCTAGACACAGTACAGCCAAACTCTTGAAAGTGAAAGGCAGAAAAACTTAAGAATAGCAAGAAAAAAGTGACTTATTACATACATGGGAACACCAATGTAATTGATGGTTGGCATCTCATCTGAAACAATGGCAGCCAGAAGGCAGGGGGATGGCAGAGCCAGAGAGCTAAAAGGAAAGAAAAAATACCCCACTGTATATCTAAGAAGTTATATCCAGAAAAACTACCCTTCAAAAATAAAGGCAATAAAGACATTTCAAAATAAACGAAGGTTGAGATAATTTGTTGTTAGCAGAACCGACTGTCAATAAATACTAAAGGAATCCTTCATGTTGAAAGGGCAGGACACTAGATATAACTTGAATCCATAGAAGAAATATAAAGCACCAGAAGTGATATATACGCTAATATAAGAAACTTTACAAATATATATTGCTTTTATATATATTTTATATATTCTCTTTGACAGAAAGATAAAACAGTAATTTGAACACACACAAGGAGAAGGAAATGAAGCTATTATGCTGGGGCAAAGTTTGTATATTTTATTAGAATTAAGTTGTGTTAATCTGAAGTGGATTGCAATAAGTTGATTAATGTTGTAATCTCTAGAGCAGCCACTAAGAAGATAACAAAAAAATTAAAATAGTTAACAGAGAATTAAAATGATACACGAAAAACCATTTATTTAGTTCAACAGAAGTCTGTCAAGGAAGAACAGAGGAATTAAAAAGAAAATAAACATACACAAAACAAATACAATGGCAAATGTAAAACCAGCCATATCAGTAATTCACTTTAACTAGGAATGATCTAAATTCCCTAATAAAAAGGCAGAGACTGTCAAGCTAGAGTTTTTTAAAAGCAAGAAAATGTCTTAAATATAAAACAAAGCACATAATTGCCAAAAGAAATTCATAAATGGGGTTTAATCAAAATTAAAAAACATTTGTGTTTCAGAGGACACCATTAGGAAAATGAAAAGACAAGCCACAGACTGAGATAAAATGTTCACAAATCATATATCCAATGAAGAACTTGTTCACAAAATATATGAAGAATTTTTATTCAATAATAAGACAACCCAATTAAAAAATAGAAAACAATTTGAATGCACAATCAACAAAGAAAATAGATAAATGGCCAATAAACGTATAAAAAGATGTTCAACATCTTGGCCAGCCACGGTGGCTCATGCCTGTAATCCCAGCACTTTGGGAGTCCGAGGTGGGCAGATCATGAGGTCAGGAGATCAAGACCATCCGGGCTAACACGGTGAAACCCGATCTCTACTAAAAATACAAAAAGATTATCTGGGTGTGGTGGCAGGCGCCTGTAGTCGCAGTTACTCTGGAGACTGAGGCAGAAGAATGGCGTGAACCTGGGAGGTGGAGCTTGCAGTGAGCCGAGATGGCGCCATTGCACTCCAGCCTGGGCGACAGTGAGACTCTGTCTCAAAAAAAAAAAACAAAAAACAAAACAGGTGTTCTTAATTATTGCCAAAATTCAAATTAAAACACATCCTTAGAATGGCTACGATCAAAAAGACAGACAATCCTAAATGTTAGCAATATGTGGAGAAATAAAGTATCATACATTGCTGATGGGAATGTAGAATGGTAAAGCCTCTCGGGAACACAGTTTGGGAGTTTCTTAAAATGTTGAAAATAATTTACTATATCACCCAGCAATTCTACTCATAGGAATATACTCTAAAGAAATGAAAACATATGTCCACACAAAGTCATGTACACATAACAGCATTATTCGTAACAGCCCCAAACAGGAAAAATCCAAATGTCCATCCAGGTAAATGGATAAGCAAAATGTGGTATATTCATGTAATAGAATACTATTAAGAAACTAAAAGGAACCTATACATGCTACAACATGAATAATCCTCAAACACATTTTGCTAAGTGAGAGAAGCCAGACGCAAAAGACTAGATGTTGTACAATTCCATCCATATGAAGTGTTCAGAAAAGACACGTTTAATAGAGAACAATGATTGCCTAGGGCTGGCAAAGAAAATGGGGATTAAGTGCATATAGAAATGGGGGAACTTGTGGGGGTAATGAATTGGTTTTATAATATGTAAATTATATCTCAATAAGGCTGTTTGTAAAAATATTAAATCATAAAATACTGAATTATTTTAAAAGTTTCATTAAACAATTCAGGTAAATGCTTCCAATGTTTGGATTTCTGAACATCTGTATGGTCAGATATGAGAGAAGCTTTTCGAAATGAATATTTGTAATACTTTTCTTAATTTTATTCTTAGTTTTATTTTGGACCTATAGTTCATACATACACAGAACTATACCATGAATCAATTTTCCCAACCATTCACCTTTGTGGGATACTATTGGTCCAAAAATCTCCTGAGGAATAAGTACCTTCCTTTAGGGACATGTCCTGTTAAATACCAACTAGCTCATCTCTTTTATAGTGCTACTTTTGGGAAATACTTTCAAAATATATTAATATGTAGCCTTCCTTCATAGTACATTGTTAGACTATAAGTATATTCTTCCTTATAATCTGCACACTATATCATATGCCCTCATCCAACGGTGTTTGGCAGGTAGTATATGATTTGCTGACGAGTGTTGCTGTGTGTATCATACAGTAAAAGCTTTCAGCCCATGAGTATTCTCCTGTGTTATTTTGAGTTGAGTGTGTTCAGCCACCTGTGTTTATTCATCCACAGACTTTCTACCATTGTGTGTTATTGAGAAGAGTTTTGACTTATAATGGTATCAGAGGCACACAAGTGATTGTACAGGGCTTACTCCAGAGAATCAGTGAGAGAGCCTCCAGTTAGATGTAGATGCAAGACTTGCATTTAGTTAAGAATGGTTGATGTGCTTGCAGGGAAATGCTTGAGGAAATGCAGTCAAAGTTGGCAGACACTTGGAGACAGGTAGGAGTCTTTTGACCTTATCATGAACAAACTTTGCCCACCGGGATGAGTGATCAACAGTTAAATGATGGATTTCTGGGAAAAAACCTCTAGCTTGGGAAAGTTATATCTTCAAGAACTGAAGAAAATGGAAGTCACTGCGTGATTCAGGAATGCATCCCCATGGGGATTTTCTATAACACTTCCATATAGCACATTCAGGTAGTGTCCCTGTGTCTGACAAAGCCTTCCAACTGTCACCCCTGCTGAATGGCTGAGGGTGGGGGCAGCAAGCTTATATTTTACAAAGATGAGCACCCAGTGTTTCTGTCTTCAGGGACACTGTCCTGGCCTCCTTGTGCTAAGTCTTGCCCTTTGTACAATGGGTACTCCACGTTGCAATTGGAGTGATCTTTTAAAATGAATGTTATGATAGTGTGTTTCCCTGCTCTAAACCAATGAAGGGCCCCCATTGGCCTCAGGATAATAGCCAAACTCAACATAGGGCCTGCACCGCCCTACCTGCCCATCTTGTCTCATCATTCATTACTCCTTGCTCCTCCAATTCCAGTCTTTTGTACATGTGGCTCCCCCTGCTTGAATCACCTTGGTACTGATCCCACACCCATCCCACTGCTCTTAAACACACACACACACACACACACACACACACCCCTGAAGACACACAGGGTAACTCTTCCTCATTTTTCTGCCTCTCCTGGTTGCTTGACAGTGTGTTACAAACCTCTGTTAACTGCTCCTTTATTATTTCCTGCATCCTGTTTTCTTGCACTTACCACACTTACAGCAGGCACTGCTAATTGCCTTCCCAACACCCATTTTACATTTTTTCCTTGTTAGTAGAGCCCTGATTTTTCTCAGAGTAACAATGTGCTCAGCTAAAAAAATACTTACCTTCCCAAACTCTCTTGCAGCTGTGTGTGGTCATATGACTTAGTTATAGCCAATGACATGTAAGGGACGCCTACTGGGTCGAATTTCCAGAAAGTCATTGTTTCCATTTAAAGCAGAAGCAGGCTCAACTGGTCTGTACATTGTTTTGCCTTTGTCCTTCACGTTGTCTCCTCTGCCCATTTGGAATTTGGATTTGAGCCTTAAGGAGCAGCAGACATCTTAGGAAATCAGAAATGAGGGCAAACACCAAGGATGGCAGAGCAGGAAAATTGAAGGGGTCTGTGGTCTTATCAACAACAGGAAGCTGCCTTAACTGTCTGGAACTGTCTACCCTTGGATTTCTCTCTCTCTCTCTTTTTTTTTTTTTTAAATTTTTATTGAGACAGAGCCTTGCTCTGTCACCCAGGCTGGAGTGCAGTGGTGTACTCATAGCTGACTGTGGCCTCTAACTCCCAGGTTCAAGCCATCTCCTATCTCAGCCTCCCAAGTAGCTGGGACTACAGTCACGTGCAACCACTCCCGGCTGGATTTCTTTTTACATGGACATGTTTCTGTTAAATTCCTATTTTATTAATGTGTTACATGGGGCTGAACGCATTCCTAACTAATCTAGTACAACTTTTTTAACTGGCTGTTTACTTAACTGACTTTATTTCTGATGAGTGGTATTCCCAGTGATTGGAATAGCACTTAGCAGGAAATTGGTGTTTAGTAAACGTCTGCTAAATAAATAATTGGTTGATAAATGAATCAAGGTCAAAATGCATGGATTTTTCCATGATTTGTATTTATTCTCCTTAGGCATGTTTCCCATCTGAGGGGTGGGAGGGAGGTGACTCAATATTCCCTAAGAATTTTTGATATACTCTTCAGAGCAAAGTTTCTCAGCCTGGGCTTAATGGACATCTGGGGCCAGATAGTTCTTCCTCATGAGTGAGGGAATGTGCTCTGCAATGTTCAATGTCTAGCAGCATCTCTGGTCACTACCTACTAGATGCCAGTAGCACTCCTGCCCCTCTCCAGTTGTGACAAACAATAATGTGTCCAGAGATTGCCAGGTGTCCCCTGGGTAGCAAAATTGCTCCTGGATGAGAACTACTATTCTAGAGAAGAGATCCTGAAGTTGAGTTCTATGAACTATTGGGTAGGACATGTATGCGTGCACCCCCTAAAATAATGTGAAAATGTTGTTATGTATACATGCATTGCTTTGGGGAGAGGGCCTACAACTTTCATTATATTCTCAAGGAGGCCAATGGCTCAGCCAGGTTAAAAGCCATTGCTCTAGAATTTTCAAGCTGCTTTTCAACTATTTACCATGTTTCCCTTTAACCTCCTATACACCTTGAACTTAATAGGCAGAGAGGCTGATTAAGAGCACTGCTTAATGACTATGCAAGTTTTAATCAAGTGTTCAAGTCTAATAAACTAGAATTGCTATGAGGCTCACAAAACAAGCCTTTTGATATTTTCGAGAGCTGCTATAAATATGGAAATTGAGGATGGTATTCTTGTGCCTTATAACCTAACAATCAATCCACTTAACAAAGGAGAATCAAATTGCAGTTTTGAAACTCTAAATGCAGTAGTAATTGGATGAAAAGTAGGAAGAGAAACTCTCATAAACATATGACTTAAAAATGGTCTCAAGTGAATATATACCGGCAGGAAAATTTGAATTATAAAAAAGAAATAAGATGGATGTAAGCCTGACTGAACTGAATTTAATGGTCGATGTTCTCACTTACTTAATCACATAATGCCACTACTTGGGACTCTATATTACTGAAGCAAATCATTTGTTGCATCCAAAGGGAGCCATAATAATGCAAAATGTGCCATGAAATACCCAATTAAATTATTTTAATACATTGGAGATTGTGGGCCAGTGCACGTGTCCTAGTCATCCCTCAGCCTGACAGTCTGTAGGGTCTGATCTGTGTTTAATATCTGGTTTGTATTTCTCTACTCTGGCGTGTGTGTGTGTGTGTGTGTGTGCGCGCGCGTGAACATATGCACGTGTACATGGGTATTCACTGCTCAGCTCTAGCTCAGAAGATGTTTGAGTACAGCACAGCTGGGAATATAAGGAATAAAAATGATCTATAAATAAGACAGTCACTTCCCTGAGCACTCCTAGGGGAAGCTGGGAACATAGCATAAGTGGAACTCGGAAATGAGGTTTCCTGAACTTTCTACCATGGCAGAAGCTTATTGCAAGTGAATCTGCCAGGGACATGTATCTTGCTAAGTGATAAAATAGAGTTGTCTGCTGGAAACAAATATTTCAGTTGCTTGCATTAGTTTGAGGCAGGGATGGGGGAGAATGTACAAAACTCCCATTTTCACCTGTAAATAGCCTTAATTCTAATTATTCTATATTACGACTAAGGATGTATGTAGATGAACCACATATAGTTTAAATATATGTTTTTTGAATATAAAAGTCATATGTATTTATTATATACAAATATAAAAAAGAAAATGAGAATTTTCTAGGACATTACCACCAAAAGACAACCACTCAATATATTTCCTTTTCATCTGTGCCAGAATCTAAAAAACTTAAAAATTTTTTTTATTAATACAGAAAGCTGTGATAATAGCATGCAATGCTTAGATACAGAGATAGTAACCATTCATTTTTGAATATAAATGTTCCTGTTTATTCCCCCCAAAGACCCTTGCACACATACATGTATGTAAATGAGATGTTGTCCACCTAATATTCTATCATGGATATCTTTCCAAGCCAATAGTCAGGTCCATGTTTGCACAACAAAGCTTTATTGTTTTCATATAAAAAAGCCTGTTGGTTGCGTGCAGTGGCTCACGCCTATAGTCCCAGCACTTTGGGAGGACAAGGTGGGCGAATAACTTGAGGTCAGGAGTTCGAGACCAGTCTGGCCAACATGGTGAAACCCCATCTCTACTAAAAATACAAAAATTAGCCATGTGTGGTGGCAGGTGCCTGTAATCCCAGCTACTAGGGAGGCTGAGACAGGAGACTCGCTTGAACCTGGAAGGCAGAGGTTGCAGTAAGCTGAGATGGTGCCACTGCACTCCAGCCTAGGCGACAGAGCGAGACTCCATCTCAAAAAAAAAAAAGAAAGAAAGAAAAAAAAAAAAAAAAAAAAAAGGAAAAAAGCCTGTTGGGGGAGGTGGGAAGAGAGGGGACATGTAGATAGGTTCAGAAAAGAGAATAATACCTCAGGTCCACCATTCACATTAACATTGTGCACATTGAAAAACACATATATGTCCATTTATTGTATTTTACAGAAATGGGATTCGACTTAACTATTCTAGAGAGCCAGCTGTCATGTGCTCTGTGCTTTTATGCAAATTATAAAAAGGCGCCCTCTTCCTGGTGTATACAGCTCTCATCTACCTCCCTGGGTTTGTGCAAGATTCAAGCTGCTCAAATATAGGCGGCACCTCTGCTGTTTCATAATTTGATCTTTTCAGTTAGCAATGTATGGAACACATCTATTATCACATATGGAGGTACTACTACTGCCACCACCATATCCACATCACTACTACAAGAGGGAACACTTAATTATAGTGCTTATCTCACTCTACATACTGTTCTGAGAGTTTTAGAAGTCCTTGAACAACTATGTAATAGGTACTATTATTTCTCCATTTTATAGATGGAAGGAACGAGACATACATAATTAAGTCACTTGTCCAAAGTCATCCAGCTAGTGAGTAGCAGGACTAGGATTTGAACCCGGCAGTCTAGTTTCTGAGTCTGTGTTTTTAACTACTCTGCAATTCTAATTAATCTCTTTTTGGCAATGTCTTTTCCCCCCCCATCCCCGCCTTTTAAAACAATGTTGCAGTTAATACTTTTCCTTAGGATAATTTTCTACTTAGTTTTTATTTAATAAACACTATTAAATAACACCAAATGCCTGACACTGCTCTAAGTACTTTATAAAAATTAATTCACTTAATTCTCATAACAATGCTAGGAGTCAGGATTTATTACAAACTTCATACTGTATGTGAGCCACAGAGAGGGTAACTAGAATAAATGCCAGAGCTGGGATGACAGTCTGGGCACTTTGGCTGATGGGTCTTTCCTTAACCATCAATTTATATAGCTTCTTCCTCTCTTCAAGAAGCAAGGAAGCATCATGGACCATTATTTGGATATAAAACTACTGGGTTGTATGGAAGAAAGAGTATACTAACATATATGTATTCTCTTTTGTTCTGGTGATCTTTTTCTATGCATATGAAAATATAATTAAGATTATACTGAATGCCCAAATTTATCCAATAATTAATTTCCTTATTAAAAATTATTTAGACACTAAGATAAAAATTAAATTTCTAATGATAAACCATCTAGAGATAATCGTTAATATTTGCAATAGGCTTTACAGTATTTTTTATGGAAGTATAAATATACACACATTAAATGTAAAATTGCTATCCTTCTTGCAATGAAAATGAGTTTTGACATTAAATAGACTTTAAAACTATAGATTTTATTGCAGCCAGAACAGTGAATTATAAAGATGAATTATAGTATATTTAACAAGCCAATTATTGAAACAGGTTACTTCCAGGTTTAGGTTTTTTGCTGGAAAAAACAGTGATGAACCCCTTCATACATTATTCTTGGTGTGACTTTCTATTAAGGTAGATTCCTGGAACAGAAATAATTAGGTCAAAGACTATAAGTATTTCAGGGCTTTAGAGATATAACTTTTAGTTAGCTTGCAACAGTCATTTTTTCTAATTTACTAAAAACTATTCACAAGTACCATTTTACTCTTTGAATAATATATAGCTATATAGTTACTGTACCTTACTTAATCATTTTGCTCCAGTTTGATGACTTCTATTTAGACTGCTGTTGATAATTTAAAGTTAATATCCCCTTTTGATAACTATTAATATATTACACCTCCTTTAATGTAATTTTTAGACAGTATTTGAATCATTGATAATTTTAGGAATAAAAAATCATTTTGATTTTGAAAAATTATTTCCCAGCCTGAAAATTTTCCTTTAGCATTTCTTGGAGTTCAGGTCTGATGGTGACAAATTCTTTTAATTTTCTTACATCTGAAAATGTTTTTATTTTGTCATCAAATTTTTTTTACTGTATGTGCCAAAGTGAATACTTGTCTTCATTCTTGAAAGATATTTTAGTTGGATATAGAACTTTCTTTGGACAGTTGTGTGTGTGTGTGTGTGTGTTTTAAATTCAGGACTTTACAGATGTTGTTCCACTGTCTTCTGGTCTCCATAGTTGCTGATGAGGAGTCTGTGATAATGTTGCTCCCTTATATGTAATGTGTCATTTTCCTCTGGCTGCTTTCAAGATTTTCTCCTTATTTTTGGCTCTCAGCAGTTTTGTTATGATGTGATAGGCATAATTTTCTTTGTGTTTATGCTGCTCGAGATTTGCTTAGTTTTGGAAAGGTGTAAATATATAATTTTAACCAAATGAGGGAAAATTTGAATTATATGTATTAAAATATTTTTCTACCCATCTTTTTCTTTGTCTCTCTCTCCCTTCCTATCTCTTATTTCCTTCTAAGACTATAATTATACAAAAACTAGACAATATGTGATTCTCTGAGGCTCTGTATATTTTTCTTTAGATTTGATAATTTCTTTTGATCTAAAATTTCACAAACTCTTTCCTCTGCCATCTCCATTTTCTGTTAAGCCCCTGTACTGACTTTTATTTTTATTTAATTAATTTATTTATTTTGAGACAGGCTGGAGTGCAGTGGCACATTCTCGGCTCACTGCAACCTCCACCTCCTGGGTTCAAGTGATTCTTGTGCCTCAGCATCCCAAGTAGCTGTGATTACAGGAGGACACCATCATGCTCGGCTTATTTTTGTATTTTTAGTAGAGATGGGGTTTTGCCATGTTGTCAGGCTGTTCTTGAACTCCTGACCTCAAGTGATCTGCCTGCCTTGGCCTCCCAAAGTGTAGAGATTACAGGCATGAGCCACTGCACTTGGCCTATGCTTACTTTAATGTTGCAGTTTTCAGTGAGATTTCCATTTGGTTCTTTTAAAAATTAAAAATTTATTTTGTATTTATTTTTGAGACAGGATCTCACTCTGTCCCCCAGGCTGGAGTGCAGTAGTATGATCATAGTTCTCTGCAGCCTCAGTCTCCCAGACTCAAGCAATCCTGCCTCAGCTTCTTGAGTAGCTGGGACTACAGGCATGTGCCCCATACCTGGCTATTTTTTTTTAAATAGAGATGAAGTCTCGCTGTGTTGCCAAGGCTGGTCTCAGACCCCTGGCCTCAAGAGATCCTCCCATCTCAGCCTCCCAAAGTGCTAGGATTACAGGCATGAGCTACCATGTTTGGTGTTGGTTCTTTTTGTTAAAAGTAATTTCCATTTTTCTTCTCATTCATTATAAGCAACATTTTCTTTACTTCATCGGCAATAGTTAGAATAGCTGCTTCAAATTCTTCTCAATTCCAACATCTAGGTCATCTCAGGATTGGTCTCCATTTATTGTCTCTACTCTTGAGACTGGATCACAGTTTCTAATTCTTTACCTGTTGAGTAACTTTGGATTGTATCCTGGATACACATTGGACACTATCATATTCCTCTGAAGAGCATTGGTGTTTTTGTTTTATCAAGCCATTAACTTGGTTGAACTGAAATTATAAACTCTGGGCCGGGTGTGGTGGCTCACGCCTGTAATTCTAGCACTTTGGGAGGCGGAGGTGGGCGGATCACGAGGTCAGGAGTTTGGGACCAGCCTGGACAATATGGTGAAACCCCATCTTACTAAAAATACAAAAATTAGCCAGGGGTGGTGGCATGTGCCTGTAGTCCCAGCTACTCGGGAGGCTGAGGCAGAAAAATCACTTGAACCTGGGAGGCGGAGGTTGCAGTGAGCCGAGATGGTGCCACTGTACTCCAGCCTGGGCAACAGAGTGAGACTGTCTCAAAATAAAAAAAAAAGAAACTCTTGTCTTTTGAGCATCAGCTCAAATCTCAGTTCAATTCTGTATCCTTGTCTAGGCTGTTTCAAAATCTGCTCTGTGCATACTTGGTTCACAGGTCAGACACACACTTGGGTAGAGTACATAGGCAGAAATTGGAGTTCTCCCTTTTGGCTTTCTCGTCTCAAAAATTCTCTCCTTACTTTCTAGTGGCTATGATGGCCCCAGACTCTGTTCTCCTGTTCTTCAGGTCAGAAAAATCATAATTCCTCTTGCAGGGTTTTGTCTACTCGATGTGGAGCTGACTTTAGCTTCCCTTCAGGCTTAAAGCCATAGAGACGGTGGCACAGTCATAGCTCACTGCAGCCTCAGTCTCCCAGGTTCAAGCAATCTTCCTGCCTCAGCCTCCTGAGTAGCTGGGACTAAAGGCACGTGCCACCACGCCTGGCTAATTGTTTTGATTTTTAATAGAGATGAGGTCTTGCTATATTGCCTAGGCTCATTTTTTGCCTTTCTTTTCTTCCAGGTTTTGACTATCCTCCTGAATATGTTTTTGTTCACTCTCCAGTACCTTCAGGTCATTGTTCTTTTTTTTTTTTTTCATTTTGTGTTTTATCCAGAGTTTATAGCTGTTATGTTTGGTTTCTGTTAGGAGCTGATTTCTGTTAGGAGTCTCTTTTGCCAGACCAGAAGCTGGACTCTCACACCTTCTAAGGAAGTAATATAATTTATCTTCCAACAGTTGAACCTCTGAGGCAGGTTATACCCACAAACTTCAATAGCACTTTTTTTGGTAGTACTTATGGGATTTATTATTAAATAACGATTTGCATACTTATTTGTTTAACACGTCTTTCCCATGAGAGCCTGGAATCCTGTGATCTCAGTACCTAGCCCTGGTACATAGTGGCAGCCCATTAAATATTTGTTGAGATGAATACGAACAGGAGCTGACGAGGCCTAAGTCAGGACAAAGCCACTGAACGTAGAAAGAACAGGATATGTTTCAGGAAAACCAGAGAAAGCTGTAAGGGAATTTACTTCTTGGCTAGATGATTCGGGGCTGTGAGGAAGCTGGAGGGGCAAGCCTCCAGGATTCTAGTTGGAGTTACTTGGCGGATGGTTAATACACACAGGACAGGTACAAGAGGGCTGTGCTTTAAGACCAGGTGTTCCAAGCATTGAGAAAAATTATTCTTTGGTCTCTGCATGTTGAGGAATCCTCCTAATTTGTGATTAGCATTTAACCTGCCCTCAGCCCATTTTTGTCTGGGATTGAGATTCAAGAAGGAGCAGTAACCAAGTTTCTAATGCTTCTGTCCTGTTCAGGTGCAGCTGGATCTGCTGAGAGAAACGAGCAGGTCTAGAATCCAGGGAGTCTATTAAGAAAGGGTGTTTCTCTATGATAAGAAGCTGAGTGTTGAAATGTAATCCTCCAAATCTTTGTCTCCCCAGGACTCCATTAAATTGTTCCTATTAGCGTGATTGCACCAAGATACCACAAGAGCAGGGAACTATTAGAAAACCTGAAAATGAGGGGAGAGATTTCGGAAGCTATGCCTCAGCCATGATTTAGGAGTTTCACTAAATTCATAAGTGAAAATGTCTGACAGCCTCAGAACCTGAAATCTTTCATCTTCCTGGTGGAATACAAGCTCGATTGTGCAGTAAAATGAAAACCGGTGGTGAACACTGCAGTAAAGTTCACGTTCCCTTAGTAGCGAGGTTGGGATGAGAGCATAATTACTCCTAGAAATGCTGTCCTGGGCCTCCTTTCCTGTACACGGCCACGAGAGAGGCAGCATCTATTACCTGATTCTAGGGCACTAGCCAAAGGTTTTCCATTAGCACCTTTGATTGCATCTGGAATCACAGGCTTTCAGCTAATTTTTCAATGAGGAGTTGTTGTTTTTCAAACCTCAGTTAAGACATTTAGCACCAGGAACACCTCCGCTGAGGGACTCCCCCTGCAATTAAGAAAAACAGGTTTCCAAGGGAGAGAAAGCTTTGTTGTGAGCTGTAAGTTGCAGAAGGATTTCTGTTGCCACTTCTGTGTTGAGGCGGTCCTCATCAGGATGTCTGGTTCTCTGCCACCCACCCCCACAGCTATGCACTAGGGGACTGATTACCTTGTAGTAAGGGGGAGTTAGAAGTGGAAACGAGGTGATGAAGGATGAAACAAGTCCAGCAACTGGATAGGGACTTGCAGAAACAGACTTTAGTGCATTCATAGTATTCTGCACAACAGAACAATGTTGCTAACCAAATGTCAATGACCCTCACCTGTGGACTCCTTCCTATGCAAGCAGCTAATTCTGGGGGTCCCAGGGGCCATATCTGGTGAGCACTCTAATCACACCTCCTTTGCTACTCTGCACCACCCGCCTCATTGCATCCCATCCTATGCATCGCAGGGTGCAGCCTGGTCCAGCCAAATAGGCACCACAGACACTCTGAGGTGCTCTTCTGAGCACTGAAGTTGCTCTCCTGTTCCCCACTGTGGTCTGCCTGAGTCTGCAAGATCCCAAGGCTCCATCTTCAATTCCCTCTATAACGCAAGCCTGTGTGTGCCCAGAGCTCCATGAGGTTCTTCCTGAAAACAGCCCCTGCACGTCTCCCCGGCTACCTTGCTCTCTGCAGTTGTGGTTGTCACAGTGGAGCCCTACAGCCAGCTTTCTGTAGATACTGAGGTCTAGACTGCGCCCCAGACCACTGAAATTAGGATCCTGTGGCGTAGGCCTTGGTATTGTAATTTATAAGCTCCCCAGGTGACTCTAATGGTCGTGGGGCCTGAGCACCAGGGCTCTGCAAGACGCAGGTCAGAACCTGACCTCTGGCTGGGCTGGGCAGGGCAGAGGATTGCTGCTTCCTTGTCTCCCCATCTCCAGTCCCAGATGCCTGCAGGTCTCTTTCCTCCCACACAGTTAGATGTCTGCCTTTGTATGGTCCTGGCGATAACTCACCAGCTTGGCTAGAGGCCAGACTTTGGATTCCAGTTTACTCGTAAACGTTGTAAGTAGCAATTTCAAGTACTTCTTTTGTTCTCTGCTGATAAATGTGGTGTGAAGCTGTGAGCTCGGTGTCTTACGGATGGGAAAAAATGTGGAGTGGAAGGCTTAACATAGCCACAGAATCCATTTCTGGCGGTATGACCTTCAGTCACTTAAACCATCTGAACCTCAGTTTTTTTACCCGTAAAGTGGGAATGCTGTAGTAGTATCTACCTTGTGGAGCAGAAAGTGGGTGATGTATACGAAAACATTTTGTATTAAGTAAGACAGTATGAAAAAGCAACACCTTGCTATTTGATGATTATCCAGCTGGTCTTGTAGATCTGGGACTTGAACCTAATACAGTGAGTATCACTGACTCATCATGAATTCATTACTGCTATTGGAAAAGCTATTCTGGGCCGGGTGCAGTGGCTCGTGCCTATAATCCTGGCACTTTGGGAGGCTGGTCATTTGAAGTCAGGAGTTTGAGACCATCCTGACTAACATGGTGAAACCCCGCCTCTACTAAAAATACAAAAGAATTAGCCCGGCGTGGTGGTGCATGCCTGTAATCTCAGCTACTTGGGAGGTTAAGGCAGAGGAATTGCTGGCACCTGGGAGGCAGAGGTTGCAGTGATGAACAATGATGAAGATTGTGCCACTGCACTCCAGCCTGGGTGACAGAGCGAGACTCCATCTCAAAAAACAAAGCTATTCTCAGCACATGTCCTGGTGATGAAACCTTAATGCCTCATGCCTTGTCTTTGTAAACAGGGAGCAGCTTTATCACTATTGTTTAATTCTGAGATATTCTATAATAGTACCATTTTCTATTGGCATAATTGTTCATCTTCCCAGTACCAGAAATTCTGGCGCTGGAATATTCTCATTTTTCTAGAAAGGTACCATCTAGACCAGAGGCTCTCAAATATTTGCCGTAACAGAATCACCTGGAAGGTGTGTTAAAACAGATGACTGGGCCCCAACCCCAGAGTTTCTGATAGAGTAGATTTGAGTGCGGCCCAGTAATTTGAATTTCTAACAAGCTCGCAGGTGAAGTTGATGCTGCTAGTTCAGGGAACCCACATGGAGAACCACTGTGTAGACTTTCTCTATAGGTTGTCACAGCATAACCTCTAGGCCAGTGTTTTTATCCTTAGCTTCACCTTAGAATTGCCTGGAGAGCTTTTAAAAATACTGACCCCTGGGACTCACCCCACACTGATGGAATTGGTGTCTGTAGGTGGGGCCAGGGCATCACGATTTTTTAAAATGCTCTGCTCCAAGGGTAATTTCAATGTGCAGCCAGAGGTGAGAAGCACTGTCTTGGCCTAAATCACATTTCCATGCTTCCAGTCTTGTGCCCTATCACTCATTCTCTCTCAGCAGCAGAGGTTATTTTTAAAATGTGAATTAGCCAATATCATGGCATTTCTCTGCTTCAAACAACTTCATTTACTTTCCCATGTGCTCATGTACTGACCTCCAGACTCGGCTAAATCTACTCCCTTCTGACACTGCAGCCGCACTCTGTCTTCGCATCTCACATATGCACCAGCACATGGGCCTCCTTTCTGTTCCTCCAACAGGTCGAGCCCTGCCCCATGCCAGGTCTTGGCCCTTGTCTTCTCTGGATGGGCTGCTCCTTCCTTCTGTTCTTTGAGCATCAGCTCAAATGTTGCCTTTCTAGAGAGGCCTTCTTTGGCCATCCATGTTTACATGGCCACCACATAGATTTGTGCAGCTTAAGGGCTGTACAATTCCATGGGGCCCCCTTCATATCGTGGTTACGCTCTCATATTTCTTTGTCTACCATCTTTGTAGCCCTGATCAAATTTTAATGTCTTATTTATTTACTTGATTACTAGTGTATAATCTGTCTCCCAAACTAGAAATTGGCTTCCAGAGGGTAAGGACTGTGTCTGCCTCAGTCACTGCTGTTCAAGGTCCCTGCCAGGTAATAGGTCCACAAATATATTTGTTGAATAAATGAATCCTTTAAATCAGGGACTGCAGGTACTTTGTCCTGTGACAACTGTCGCAAGGGATCAGCAATTCCAGACAAACCCGAAGATAGATTTTTATGGCCGTTGGGCTATATCTGGGGACACTGGAGGCCAAGATGGTTTCCTCTTGCTCTGAGTCGACTTCTCAGTGTTTGCCCATCACAGCCTAGGTCAGACAGTGGTGGGAGGGACTGGCAGAGCAGCACCCACACTGTGGTTGGCAGGGAGACATGACAGGTGATTAAGGAGCCCTGGAATGCTTCTCTTATGGGGGGTGGAGCTGGAGAAGTGTCAGTAATTGATAATTGCTCATTTTAAATGGAGGGTTTATAGGCTAATCTCAATTAATTGTTTCTGAACGAGTAGTAAAATTAGGCAAGGAGGCTATCCGTGATGATGACTCGTGAGGGGCAGCTGCAGAGACAGGCGATGAGCATCGCGGAGGTCAGAGCCGTCTGCGTGTGAAGGGCATCGTGTGCCCAGAACGAGGGGTCCTGGCTGAAGCATAGTCTTTCAAGGAGCCTAAATGGCAATTGCAAGGTTGCACTTCTAGTGTAAGGAAAGGCTCAGAGGACAGAATCCTGTGCTGCAGAGAAGGAATGTAGAGTCACAAAGGGTCAGATCTGAAAATCTGGTCATCAGAAGCAAGCAGGTCCTCTTTCTACAGAATTTTTTTCCTCCTTAAGCACAAAGAAGTTTTTCACAATTGATACATACCCCTATATTTTTTGCAGGTGCAATATTTTCTCCTAGGATTCATACAAAGTAGTACATAATGCAAATTTCTATGCAAAACTGAGGTGAGATGGAAAGAAATGAACAACTCATAATTATCCTTGAATTTCAGGATAATAGGAAACATTGTCCAAAATGTAGCCACCCACCCATACTTATCAAGTCAGTGAGTGTGTTAGGCACATATTATTCAAAATTTTTGGTGGGGCATAGTGGCTCACGCCTGTGATCCCAGCATGTTGTGGGGTTAGTCCTGGGGTCAGTATTTTTAAAAGCTCTCCAGGCCAAGGTGGACAGATCACTTGAGCCCAGGAGTTCAGAACCAGCCTGGGCAACATAGTGGAACGTCATCTCTACAAAAAAAAAAAAAAAAGAAAATTAGTTGGGCATGGTAGTGTGTATATGTAGTCCCAACCTATTTGGGAGGCTGAGGTGGGAGGAAAACTTTAGCCTGGGAGCTGGGGGTTGGAGTAAGCTAACACCACTGTACTCTAGCCTGGGTGACAGAGTGAGATCCTGTCTGAAAAATAAAAATTTAATAGTAAATTAGAAACTGTCACTAGGACATCAGACCTGTGTGTTTGCCTCTGTATAGTGGTATAAAGTCATCTGTGCAAGTAAATTTAGATAGAAAAGTATGAGTTGATTTTAAAGGACACAAACAACTACAACATAAAGTAAGAAGATAAGGCAACAACTACATAGGGGCTTGAGAATTACCAGAAACTAGGATTAGTGCATTCAGGCCTAGGCAAATGATTAAGCATTTTTTTCTTTGTTTTATGAATGGAATTGTGAGGAAAATTGCTTTGCTACACACATCTTCAGCATAAAAATTTGAGAAGAGTGGGATTAACTGGCACCTTTGATGACCTGTTTCTTCTTTGAATGGACTGGATGTTTCTTAAGGGAGGTTCGGGGAGGAGGGCAGAAAAGCAAGGAGACTCTACTTAATCGACTGGATTAGCCTAATCAGTTCTGGCTTTCCGATTGATAGAAGACAGATGCTGCCATCAGATGATGCTAGCTTCCTCCAAAAGTCTGCACTGCCTCTGGATACAACCTGGAAATCTTTTCTAGCATCCTTTGACCCCGACAGGAAGACAAAGTTGGCAAGGCTCAGCAAAGGCAATCTTTTCCTACGTTTAAAATTTAAAGCGCGCTTTAAAATTCTTATTTGCACTAGCCACCTTCAAATGCTTAATAGCATCATGTAGCTAGTAGCTACCATATTAGACAGCACAAACAAGGAATATTTGTTCCTGAAAAGGTTCATTGGCCAGCTGTGAATCAATGAATTCTTTTCGAAAATTTGGACCAAATCAGCCTATTTTCCTGAGGGATGTGGGGTACATGGGTGGGTGTGTTGGGGTGGGGAAGACGATCAGCAGCCAGTAAGGTTTTTTCCATTTTCTCATTCCTCACCATTTCTTAGTCTACCTGCATCCCCCCAGGATATGCCTCTTGTCAACATGCTGCTCCATCTGAGGTTGATTGTCTTCTCCACATGAATTCCGTGTGTATCTTGGGTTTACTAATTCAAAGGAATTCTTGCTATTTCTGGAGAGGGTTAATATGCAATGAATCAAAAAGGAAAAATCATGTCCTTTCCCTCAAGGCAGTGAAATAATCCGTAGGCAATGCTAGCTCTCTTTGGCAGACAGTATATTCAAAAGAATGAGAAAAGAGGTGACTTAAAGGTGGAAGGAAATTTATTTTGGAGTTTCTCCGAGTGGAGTCAGCAGATTGAACTAGAGAAGTCAGAAGTGGATGTTGAAAACTCTGGATGTTTTTGTTGTATGGATCTCGTCCCTTGCCGCCCAGACTCACAGCTGCACTTTGAGTGATGCCGAAGAAACATCGATTGAGTGCTAAGAAAACAAGTATCTCCACTCGACTGGAGAAAATACAATGTGCCACACGCTTAGTGAAAATCAATAATGCAGGAAAATTTACTGACTTCTATTCATATCTTAGTTGCCCTAATTGTAGAGGCTGGCGAAGTCACTGGTTTTTGAGATTTAGAAGTTAAGCAGAATGTACCAATCAGTAGCTTTTTGGTAGACCTGAAAAGAGTCTTAATTGAGCTGTTTTCTATGATCATGGAATGAGAAACAGGTAGAGAAAGCTGGCCGAAAAACAGGTTGGAGACTCCTGTGCTAAGAGCTGCTTCTAAGAGTTTGGGGTTTGTTGTGTAGGGGAGAATAATGAAGAAGTGCTTCGAGCAAGGTTTCTCAAAGTAGAAATCCTCGCCCGGCTCACTTCTTCCACATAAGTCATCCACCTGGCCCTGACTGGGATTTGAGTTTATGACCTTGCTTTGGGGGAATCTTAAGCATTGCTTATAAATAGGCCAATTCGAAGGCCAAGAGAGAAGGGAGGGAGAGCCTTCGAGGAACTGGAGGATTTGTCTGTTGTAGTCAGAATTGGAGGTAAAATCTGTCTACCATGGGCCATCCCTTTATGAGCTATTTAAAAAGAAGGAATTTAGAAACAGTGAGAGGATTAGAATGTAGGGCAGGGGAGAGCTAGTGGAAGGGCGTGGATACAGAAGGATGGATGATGATTGAACTCTGGGCAGTAATATGATGAATTATAGTCCCAGCGCTTGAATGATGGCTAGAAGTCATCAAGTTTTTCAATTTTACTAAGTTGTCACTCACATGTTATATTAGCTGAAGCGATAACTGCTGCATCCTGCTCAGAAGAGGAAACAGCCCTCCATGCTACATTCCTACTTGCATGGTATTGATTTTGTGTGGGTGGGTAGTAATTCATGGAAGCCCCTCCCTTTTTTTTTCTAGCTACAGATTTTCAAAAGTCTTTTGTGAATTGCACTAGTTGAGCGATAACCCAGCATGAAATCTTATTGTGCTTGTAGATGATTGCTTGGGATTTGGGGAGGGGAGGACTAGTGAGATCACCAAACATGAGGTGACATAAATAAGGCAAAGAGTAAGGTGACATCTGTCAATCAGAGATTGAAGGAAACAGTTCTGACCATAGCTCTCACCCTTGAACTCAGTGGCATCCCTGGGGAAGAAGAGAAGGGAAAGTAAATATCTGGAATGTTGCTATTTCCATGTTATAAAGTTATTTCTCATTCCTGTAATCTCAGCACTTTGGGAGGCTGAGGTGGGTGGATCACGTGAGGTCAGGAGTTCAAAACCAGCCTGACCAATATGACAAAACCTTCTTTCTACTAAAAATACAAAACTAGCCGGGCGTGGTGGCTCATGCCTGTGATTCCAGCTACTTGGGAGGCTGAGGCAGGAGATTTGCTTGAACCTGGGAGGCAGAGGTTGCAGTGAGCTGAAATCACGACACGGTACTCCAGCCTGGGCAACAAGAGTGAAACTCTGTCTCAATAAATAAATAAATAATAAATAAACTGATTCAATTCTCTCTCTCTCTCTCCCTCCCTCTCTCCCCCTCTCCACCTCTCTCTCCCTCTCTCTCCCTCTCTCTCCCTCTCTCTCCTTCTCTCTCCCTCTCTCTCCCTCTCTCTCCCTCTCTCTCCCTCTCTCTCCCTCTCTCTCCCTCTCTCTCCCTCTCTCTCCCTCTCTCTCCCTCTCTCTCCCTCTCTCTCTCTTTTTTGCTGAAAAATTGGTCCCAGAAAGGAAGATTTGTTTATGGAGACAATAGACCAGGTAGGTCTTAGTGAGGCAGATCTATGTACTTAGGTGCCGTGGGTACTTTTCTGCCTCTCTGCTCAGCTGGGATTTGGGATCTGAAGCTGACTTCTGTTGATTATCAATGTTCATTTAGACATGGCCATGGAATACTGATTCTACTCCCTTCCCTGCCCTCCCCACACTCTTGGGTGACGTCAAAGAGTGACTTTTGGGAGAATCTTGAAATCTGGAAGTGGTTTGTATGAGTGATATCTTGACCTTGATCTTTGACCTAGGAATCTAGGGCCTCATTTTTGGTATTTTTTCACTGTAATCTGTTTTGTTTTACTCCATTCTATCTCTTTTATTTTATCTTATTTTTTATTTTTTGAGAGGGAGTCTCACTCTGTTGCCCAGGCTGTAGTGCAGTGGCGTGATCTTGGCTCACTGGAACCTTTGCCTCCTGGGCTCAAGTGATTCTCCTTCTTCAGCCTCCCAAGTAGCTGAGATGACAGGTGTGCACCACCACGCCCAGCTAATTTTTTTGTATTTTTGTAGAGACAGGGGTTTCACCCTGTTGGCCAGGCTGGTCTCAAACCCCTGACCTCAGGTAATCTGCCTGCCTTGGCCTCCCAAAGTGCTGGGATTACAGGTGTGAGCCACTGTACCCAGCCATATCTCTTTGATTTTAAGTATCACATTTAGCAAGTAACTCTGATTCAACATGTAATATAATAACAATATACAGTAATGATAACCATTGTTATATCAATATATTGCATAATATTAATATACTAGTTGATATCATGGTATACTTTATCACTGCTGATATAATAATAATTTTTATCACTAGTAACATTTACTGAGCCCCTAATATGAGCCAGATGCTGTGCTAAGGAGGATACTAAGGATACTTTTCATGTATCATCTCATTTAATGTTCATAAAACATGTAAGTGGGTATAATCATTTTGCTCATTATAGATGGGCAAAAAGATTTGTATACAGGATTTAAGAGATGGGCTCTGGGACACATAGCAAGATAATGGTAGAGCCAGGCCTTCTGCCCCATTGTCCTCATTTGTCATCTTGTCCCCACCCACCCCACCCACCTTTTAAGCACGGCTCTGTGATTTGATGTGGGATGGCAGGTGCCACCAGGCCCGGGAGGCTGTTCCTCCCTCAAGCCTTCTGCTCTCAGGATGGTGAAGCCAGTATCAACCTACAGGAAGATATCATTTTCTAGTGACCTAATGATGGCTCCAAGCCCCATTAGTTGACTGGCACTGTGGATTTCAGGGCGACTTTTTAATGGATCGTGGAGCCAGTTCACTTCTGGGTCACCCCATCCCTGCTGACCCTTAGCAATACATTCATAGACGGATGCAGAGCTCGTTCTGCAGTGGGTGAGCTCCACAGAGCACAGCTCCCGGGGCAGAGCAGTGATTCAGATCTGTTGATTAGCAGGCTCTTCTCCCCCTAATGCGGGCTGCCTCCTCTAAATAATATGTGAGGGACTGTGCAGGGAGTCAGGTGATGATGAATTATGATTGGTGTGAAATTGACCCAGACTTGTCTTTGTTCTCATTGACAAGAATTTGTTCTCAGTGGCTGAAGATGGAACCTTCCACCCTTATCCCATGGAAATATGAGCTTGGGTTTGTCTTATTCGTTCCCTGCTCTGGTGTGCGAAAGTCAGCCTATAAGGCTAGTTTCGGCAGTCAGATGCTGGTATGTATTTTGGGAGCACCAAAATGCAAGCGTTTATAATTTGTCATGTAACAGGTACCTGGGAACCTACAACAGTGTTGTCCTTTCAGCTATACTGAGATCCCCTGTTGGTTCCCAGGGTCCAGCAGACTCTTGTAGCAACATCGCAGAGAGGCAGCATAGCCTCGTGGTAGAGCTTTGCTTGGGACATCTTGATTTGCCTAGGACAGTTGCAGTTTGTACTTATTATCCTGGAATACTTATTAATAGCTTCTTTCACTCTTCAAAGTGTCCTGTTGGAAGAGAAAATGTATGGTCATTTAATGACATGGTGAAGAATGCAGGCACTGGAGTCCATAGCCGAAGTGTGAATCCTGGGTTTTCCTATTACCAACTGTGTAACCTTGGACAATTAGCTTTCCTTTATAAATTGATATATAATAATCATACATATTTTAGGGGTATATGTGATATTTTGATGCCTGCATTCAGTGTGTAACAATCAAATCAAGGTAATAGGGACATTCATCACCTCAAACTTTTTTTTGTGTGTGTGTTGGGAACATTACAAATCTCTTCAGCTTCAAATAAACATAATTAGACATGAGAAAGGGGATGTTACCACTGATCCCACAGAAATAAAAATGACCATCAGAAACTATCACAAACACCCCTATGCACACAAACTAGAAAACCTAGAAGAGGTGGGTAAAGTCCTGGACACATGCACTCTCCCAAGACTGAACCAGGAAGAAATGGAATCCCTGAACAGACCAATAATGAACTCCAAAATTGAATCAATAATAAATAGCCTACCAACCAAAAAATGCTCAGGACCAGATGAATTCACAGCCAAATTCTACCAGATGTAGAATGAAGAGCTGGTACAATTCCTACTGAAACTATTTCAAAAAATTGAGGAGAGACTCCTTCCCAACTCATTCCAGCAGAGACACAACAAAAAAGGAAAACTTCAGGCCAATATCCTTGATGAACATTGATGCAAAAATCCTCAGCAAAATACTTGCAAATGGAATCCAGCAGCATATTCAAGAGCTAGCTAATCCACCATGATCAAGTGGGCTTCATTCCTGGGATGCAAAGTTGTCAACATACGCAAACCAATAAATGTGATTTATCACATAAACAGAACTAAAGACAAAAACCACATGATCATCTCAATAGATGCAGAAGAGCCTTTCTATAAAATTCAGCAGCCCTCCATGTTAGAAACTCTCAGTAAACTAGGTATCAAAGGAACATATCTCAAAATAATAAGAGCCATATATGACAGACCCACGGCCAACATCATACTGAATGGGGAAAAGCTGGAAGCATTCCCCTTGAAAACCAGCACAAGACAAGGTTGCCCTCTCTCACCACTCCTATTCAACATAGTCTTGGAAGTTCTGGCCAGAACAATCAGGCAAGAGAAAAAAATAAACGGCATCCAAATAGGAAGAGAGGAAGTCAAACTTCCCTGTTGGCAGATGACATGGGTTCTATATCGAGAAAACCCCATAGTCTCAGCCCAAAAACTCCTTCAGCTGATAAACAACATCAGCAAAGTTTTAGTATACAAAAATCAGCATACAGAAATCACTAGCATTCCTAGACACCAACAAGAGCCAAATCAGGAATGCAATCTCATTCATAGTTGCCACAAAAAGAATAAAATACCTAGGAATACAGCTAACCAGGGAGGTGAAAGATCTCTACAATGAGAATTACAAAACACTGCTCAAATAAATCAGAGATGACACAAACAAATGGAAGGACATCCCATGTTCATGAATAGGAAGAATCAATATCATTAGAATGGTCACATTGCCCAAAGCAATTTATAGATTCTATGCTACTCATATCAAACTACCAGTGACATTCTTTACAGAACTAGAAAAAAATCTATATAAAAATTCATATAGAACCCAAAAGTCATAATAGCCAAGGCAATCCTAAGTAAAAGAACAAAGCTGGAGGCGTCACATTACCCTAGTTTATACTACAGGGCTACAGTAACCAAAACAGCATGGTACTGATACAAAAACAGACACATAGACCAGTGGAACAGATTAGAGAACCCAGATATAAGGTCAAACACCTACAATAATCTGATCTTCGACAAAGCTGACAAAAACAAGCAATGGGAAAAGGACTCCCTATTCAATAAATGCTACTGGGATAACTTAAGTTTACAAGAAAAAAACCCATTAAAAAGTCGGCAAAGGACATGAACAGACACTTTTCAAAACAAGACATACGTGCAGCCAACAAGCATATGAAAGCTCAATATCACTTATCATTAGAGAAATGCAAATCAAAACCACAATGAGATACCATCTCATACCAGTCAGAATGGCGATTATTAAAAAGTAAAAAAATAACAGATGCTGGCAAGGTTGCAGAGAAAAGGGAATGCTTATATACTGTTGGTGGGAGTGTAAATTAGTTCAACCATTGTGAAAAGCAGTGTGGTGATTCCTCGAAGAGCTAAAAACACAACTACCATTTGACCCAGCGATCTTATTACTGGGTATATACCCAAAGGAATATAAATCACTATATTTTAAAGACACATGCACACATATGTTCACTGCAGCACTATTCACAATAACAAAGACATGGGATCAACCTAAATGTCCATCAATGATGGATTGGATAAAGAAAATGTGGTACATATACACCATGGAATGCTATACAGCCATAAAAAAGAATGAGACCATGTCTTTTGTGGGAATATGGATGGAGCTGGAGGCCATTATCCTTAGCAAACTAATGCAAGAACAGAAAACCAGGCCAGGCGCGGTGGCTCAAGCCTGTAATCCCAGCACTTTGGGAGGCCGAGACGGGCAGATCACGAAGTCAGGAGATCGAGACCATCCTGGCTAACACGGTGAAACCCCGTCTCTACTAAAAAATACAAAAAACTAGCTGGGCGAGGTGGCAGTGCCTGTAGTCCCAGCTACTCCGGAGGCTGAGGCAGGAGAATGGCGTAAACCCGGGAGGCGGAGCTTGCAGTGAGCTGAGATCCGGCCACTGCACTCCAGCCCTGGCGACAGAGCGAGACTCCGTCTCAAAAAAAAAAAGAAAAAAAAAAAGAAAACCAAATACTGCATGTTCTTGCCTATACGTGGGAGCTAAATGATGACAACTCATGGACACAAAGGGGAACAACAGATGCTGGGGCCTACTTGAGCGTTGGGGGTGGGAGGAAGGAGAGGAGCAGAAAAAATAACTATTGGATTCTAGATTTAGTACCTGGGTGGAAAAACAATCTATACGGACAAGCCCCTGTGATACGAGTGTACCTATGTAACAAAACTGCACATATACCCTTGAACCTAAAATAAAAGCATCTCTCCAAAACAAATCTAGCTATTTTGAAATATATAACAAACTATCGTTAACTATAATTTCCCTACTGTGCTATTGAATACTAGAACTTATTCCAACTGTATTTTTATATCCCTTAACCACCTTCTCTCATTCCCCCTCCCCACTTCCCTTTTCAGCCTCTGGTATCCACCATCCTACTCTCTACCTCCCCGAGTGTCACTTTTTAAGCTTTTCACGTGTGAGTGAGAACATATGGCATTGGTCTTCCTGTGTCTGGCTTATTTCACTTAACATAATGCCCTCTGGCTCCATTCATGTTACAGGATTCATTCTTTTTTTGAGACAGGGTCTCACTGTGTCCCCCAGGCTGGAGGGCAGTGGTGTGATCTCGGCTCACTGCAGCCTCAACCTCCCAGGTTCAAGTAATTCTCTCATCTCAGCCTCTCAAGTAGCTGGCTTTTTTTTTTTGTGTGTGTGTGTAGAGACAGGGGTTTTTCATGTTGCCTAGACTGGCCTCAAACTCCTTAATTCAAGTGATCCTCCAGTCTTGGCCTCCCAAAGTGCTGGGGTTACAGGCATGAACCACCACATCTGGCTGATTTCATTCTTTTAGGGTGAACAGTTTTCTATTGTGTATATGTATCACATTTCTTTATCCATTCATTCATCAATGGGCATTTAGGTTGATTTCATATCTTGGCTACTATGACTAGTGCTATAATAAACATGGGAGTGCACATATCTCTTCAATGTACTGATCTCCTGTCTTTTGGATATATACCCAGCAGTGGGATTGCCTGATCATGTGGTAGTTTTGTTTTTTTGGGTTTTTGAGGAACCTCAATACAGTTCTCCATAATGGCTGTCCTAATTTACATTTCCATAAACAGCATTCACAGGTTCCCCTTTCTCTGCATCCTTGCCAGCATTTGCTATTTTTTGTCTTTTTGATAACAGCCATTCTAACTGGGATGAGGAGATATCTCATTGTGGTTTTGAGTTGCATTTCCCTGATGATTAATGATGTTGGGCATTTTTCTATATATCCATCGGCCATTTGTATGTCTTCATTTGTTCTGTATGTATTCTGGTTATTAATCTCTTCTCAGATGGATAGTTTGCACATATTTTCTCCCATTGCATGGGTTTTCTCTTAGCTTTGTTTCCTTTGCTGTGCAGAAGCTTTTTAGCTTGATGTGATCCTATTTGTCCAGTTTTGCTTTGGTTGCCTGTGGTTTTGAAGTCTTAACTCAAAAAAATCTTTGCCCAGACCAGTGTCCTGTAGCATTTTCTTCTGCAGAAAGTAGTAGAATGTAGTAGTGTGTACGGAATTGGTGGGTTCTTGGTCTCACTGACATCAAGAATGAAGCCACGGACACTCGCGGTGAGTGTTACAGTTCTTAAAGATGGTGTGTCTGGACTCTGTTCCTTCAGATGTTCAGATGTGTCTGCAGTTTCTTTCTTCTGGTGGGTTCATGGTCTTGCTGACTTCAGGAGTGAAGCTGCAGACCTTCACAGTGACTGTTACAGCTCATAAAGACGGCGTGGACCCAAAGAGTGAGCAGCAGCAAGATTTATTGTAAAGAGCAAAAGAGAAAAAGATTCACAGCATGGAAGGCAACCCTAACAGGTTGCTACTGCTGGCTCAGGTAGCCTGCTTTTATTCCCTTATCTGACCCCAACCACATCCTGCTGATTGGTGCATTTTACAGAGAGCTGATTGGTCTATTTTGACAGTGTGCTGATTGGTGCGTTTACAATCCTTTAGCTAGACACAGCGCTAGACAGAAAAGCTCTCCAAGTCCCCACTAGGTTAGCTAGATACAGAGTACTGATTGGTGTATTTACAAACCTTGAGCTAGACACAGGGTGCCGACTGGTGTATTTACAATCCCTTAGCTAGACATAAAGGTTCTCCAAGACCCCACTAGACCCAGGAGCCCAGCTTGCTTCACCTACTGGATCCCGCACCAGGGCCGCTGAGGGGGCTGCCCGCCAGTCCCGCGCCCTGCGCCTGTACTCCTCAGCCCTTGGGCGGTGATGGGACCAGGGGCAGCGGCGCAGGGGGCGCCTTTCGTCCGGGAGGCTTGGGCTGTGCAGGAGCCCATGGCGGCTGGGGAGGCTTCAGGCATGGCAGGCTGCAGGTCCCAAGCCCTGCCCCGTGGGAAGGCAGCCAAGGCCTGGTGAGAATTCAAGCACAGCGCCATCAGGCCAGCACTGCTGGGGGACCCGGCGCACCCTCTGCAGCTGCTGGCCTGGGTGCTAAGCCTCTCACTGCCGGGGCTGGCAGTGCTAGCCGGCTGCTCCCAGTGCGGGCCCACGCCCACCCTGACCTCGCGCTGGCCCGTGAACCTCGCGTGCAGCCCCAGTTCCTGCTGGTACTTCTCCCTCCACACCTCCACCCAAACAGAGGGAGCAGGCTCTGGCCTCGGCCAGCCCAGAGAGGGGCTCCCACAGTGCCATGGCAGGCTGAAGAGCTCCTCAAGCATTGCCAGAGTGGATGCTGAGTCCGAGGAGGCGCCGAGAGCGAGGGCTCTGCTAGCATGTTGTCACCTCTCAGTAGTACTTTCATAGTTTCTGGTCTTAAAATTAAGTCTTTAATCCATTTTGAGTTGATTAAATATATGGTGAAAGATGGGGACCTAGCTTCATTCTTCTGCAGAAGGATATCTTGTTTTCCTAGCACCATTTATTTTATTTTATTTTTTTGAGATGGAGTCTCACCCTGTCACCCAGGCTGGAGTACAGTGGCCTGATCTCAGCTCACTGCAACCGCAGCCTCCTGAGTTCAAGCTATTCTCCTGCCTCAGTCTCCCAACAGGCTTGCACCACCATGCCGGTGAAATTTTGTGTTTTTAGTGGCGATGGAGTTTCACCATGTTGGCCAGGTCTTGAAATCCTGTCCTCAGGTGATCTGCCCACCTCAGCCTCCCAAAGTGTTGGGATTACAGGCGTGAGCCACCATGCCCGGCCTCTAGCACCATTTATTAATGAGATGGTCCTTTCCCCAATGTATGTTCCTGGTCCCTGACAACCAGCTTACTGAGCTTCAGCTTCCTCATTTCTAAAATGGGAAGAATAATGGCTACTATTTTTGAGGGTTGTTCTTAAGATTAAAGGCAATAATACATGTGAAGGGTTTAGTATGAGGGGCCTACCTGTCAAGCATTCGATGAAAATTGAGTGTATTATGCAGTGAGTTTGAATCTTGTGAATTCTGTTATGCAAGAAATAAAAATTGGCTTGTTTTCTATAACTCAATCTAACTTGCAACTCAGAACCCCCACCCCACTCCCTCATTTCTTGAGGCTGGCAGTACTTCACAGTCTGCTCAAATCTTAGCCTTGCCAGTTACTAGCTGGGCTACCTCATGCAGGTTATTCTGCAGTTCCTCTTTCAGTGTCCTCTTCTGTAAACCGAACTGGTTATTATTATAGCATAAAGTCTGACACTGTGAGC
The DNA here is from genome assembly GCF_000951035.1 of Colobus angolensis palliatus. NCBI lineage: Eukaryota > Metazoa > Chordata > Mammalia > Primates > Cercopithecidae > Colobus > Colobus angolensis. Next base: position 1,321,888 of record NW_012114711.1, read on the forward strand.
TCTGAAGCTGAAACAGACCCAATAGTCCCATAGACAGTTTTTTGGATAAAACGTAGACATTGACCCTTCTAGTCTTAAAACTTGAAACTTACATTTCTGTGATTTCCTTCCTCAGGAAATGACCTTAAGGCCTCTCAAAGAAAGTGTCAGCCGGGCGCGGTGTCTCAAGCCGGTAATCCCAGCACTTTGGGAGGCCGAGACAGGTGGATCACGAGGTCAGGAGATCAAGACCATCCTGGCTAACATGGTGAAACCCTGTCTCTACTAAAAAAATAAAAAAAAAAAAAAAAAAAGCTAGCTGGGCAAGGTGGCAGGCGTCTGTAGTCCCAGCTACTTGGGAGGCTGAGGCAGGAGAATGGCGTAAACCCAGGAGGCGGAGCTTGCAGTGAGCTGAGATCTGGCCACTGAACTCCAGCCTGGGCAACCAAGCGAGACTCCGTCTCAAAAAAAAAAAAAAAAAGATGTCAAAGAGGCCAGATGGCTCACGCCTGTAATCCCAGCACTTTGGGAGGCCAAGGTGGGTGGATCACGAGGTCAAGAGATCAAGACCATCCTGGCCAACGTGTTGAGATGTTGTCTCTACTAAAAAGACAAAAATTAGCTGGATGTGGTGGTGTGCACCTGTAGTCCCAGCTACTCGGAAGGCTGAGGCAGGAGAATTGCTGGAACCTGGGAGATGGAGGTTGCAGTGAGTCGAGATTGCACCACTGCACTCCATGCTGGTGACAGAGCGAGACCCCATCTCAAAAAAAAAAAAAAAAAAGTATCAAAGAATTGAAACTCAGCAGATCACCACATCCAGACAATGAGATGCCAGACCTTTCATTCATCATGATTGCTTCCTTGCCCCTCCCTAGTTCCTGTTTTCTTACACATTGTTACAATTCTTCCCTGTTGTGTAAACCCCTAGTTTTAGTTGGTCAGGAAGATGGATTTGAGACAGAGCTCCCAGGAGCTCCCATCTTTGGCTGCAGTACCCGATTAAAGCCTTCTTCCTTGGCAATAATTGTCTGTCATTGGCTTCCTGTGCAGTGAGCAGCAGGACCTAGACTAACCCTCGTGTTCTGATAACAAAGCCAGGAGTCTGCTTTTGCATCCTGATTCATCTACCTCAGAACTTTGTGACCTTGGAGGAATTCCTGTACTACTTTGTTTCCGTTTTCCCCATCTGTAAAGTGGGGATAGGACTACCTAAAGAGTTTGTGAGGATTAAGCCTCTTTGAACTGTGCCCAACACATAGTGATCACTCTATCAATGTTAAATATAGATAGTCTTATTTTTCAGGGAACCATGAAGAAATTAGTGTTTATGGTTCCATTATCCGGAGGCATCCACTGTTAACATTTTAGTGTATTCATTTTATTAATATTTTTGTATGTCACTTTTCAACATACCATAATGTTCTGTTAGACACCTGGTTATTCTTTTTCTTACATCATAGCCATTTTCTCCATGTCATTGGGTTTTAGAAACCCATTCTTTATTAGCACTATATTCTGTCATATGATGAAATTTATTTTTTCTTCCTCTATTGTGTATTTACATGGTGTCTAAGTTTTTTCTATGACAAGTACTTTTTTTAACAAATAGCTTTAGGCATACATTTCTGGACCATTTCTTTGTTACTTCCTTTGGCTAGAGTCCTCCTACCTGTGTAAACACTAGGTCCCATAGCATGATTGCTTTTAAGTCTCTTGACAAATATATTGTCAAATTGTGCTCTAGAAATGTTGCACCAATCCTGTGGTCTCAGCAGCCAGATTTGACAGTGCCCATTTCACCACACCTTCACCAACATTCAGTGTTCATTTTATTCACTCACTTTTGTAAGTACTCTACTCTTATCTCTAGCCCAGTAATGTCCAACAGAGCTTTCTGCAGTGATGGGAATGTCCAGTATCAGCACCATTTAACCTGGTAGCTACTAGACACATGGGGCTATCCAGTCCTTGAAATATGACTGGTGAAACCAAGGAAGTGAATTTCTAACTTAATTTAAATTTAAATAGCAACATACAACTCGTGGCTACTGTATTGGGCAGTTCATCTCTGAACTCTCTTTACCATGAACACAGAGTGCATTATTGCTCTAGAGTTCATATAGAGCTGTCTTCTATCTGTGCTGGGAGCTGGGTGACAGCAGGACAACCACCAGGGATGATTATTGGGAAGTAATCTTTCTTTTCCTTCTTGTGTCACTCAGCAGTGTTCCCAGAAGGCCAGCAGCCCAGAGTGCTGGGGACACTTCTTCATTACAGGGGTTTTAAGTTGTGTTCCCAGTAATTGGCTTTATTCTCTTCTCTGCTGTCCAAGGTTGCTGCTTCTCATACCCTGTTATATTTAGACCTATTTCCAGGGTGCTATAGAAGCCCCAGAAAAGCCGTCTCTGTTGCTTTGCCACCTGGCTTATGTGTTTGTTTGGAAATCGATGAGCCTGCTTCCTTCTGCCTCTTCAACAACAGATGACAGTCGTTGCTTAGAATCTAGGGTTCCAGTTTCTCACTCCTCAAATGCTTAGCTTGCAGGGTATTCAGTATTGTTTGTTCTGTCCGTGTAACTAGTAACACAGTATGGCTCACTGCAGGTCTGAGCTCAATACCTCTGATGGAGAGTCAGCCGGGTCCCTTTGCAAAGTGTCGCTCCATCTGCTCATCCCTGACCAGTGGGGCCAGAATTGAACAAGACCAAACTGCCCAAGGAAACAGCTGCCAAATGGCTCTTGGCAGACATGGAGATGCCCTGTGGCCTACTCCTGACCACAGCAGAAGAGAAATTAATGTCATACTGTATTGTCTAGTTACTTAATTCTTGGCAAGCCCATGCTATGGATAATCTCATTTGTAAATAGATCAAATCATTTCAAACCCCTAGAAGAAACCGGCCATAAGAAATGGTAAAAATGTTTGAATCTGCTCTTCGGTTGAAGAGGATATTGCAACTTATCTAACTGTTCTAGGAGTAAACCTACATTGGTCCCCTGTGGTCTGACTACCATTGCCTTTTATTTTTTAATCATAACTTATAGTTCCACAAATTGAAAAAGAGCCCAGGAATTTACCCACATAAACTATTATATCTGACTTCTCTCTAAGGAAAATTCTTTCCAAAATAACTGGGATGATAAGAGACAGCCCTCTTAGATGTTGGCTATGTGTTTGTTGAGTGTCTGGTATGATTCTCAATGCTTTGTATGGATTATTCCCTTTAATCCTTACAATATTCTTCTAGAGGCAGTGACATTTTAATTCTCATTTGCAGTTGGGGAGGTTTTTAAGATAGTGGCTTGCCTAATGTCACCCAGCTAGTAAGTGATGAAACTGGGACTGCAGTACAAGCAAATTGACTTCATGGGTCTATATTGCTACCTCTTTTACTAACAATACATGTGAACATTTGGGGGCCACTTTCTATGTGCCAGAATCTGTGCTGTGCACTTCATGTGAATTATCAGAGTTTTCTTCTTTTGTTTTTTTAAATTCTCACAACAATCTTACAGGCTGTGGATATTACTCTCACCCCCAATTTATAGAAGAGCAAACTGAGGCTTACAGACTTGAAGGAGATTGACTAAAGTCAAATGGGGGGGAAGTGGTAGACCAGGATGAGCCCATAGGTTAGCTCTCCCAAGAGCCCAAGTTCTTAGCTACAAGGATGAGCCCACAGGTTAGCTCTCCCAAGAGCCCAAGTTCTTAGCTACAAGGCTGCATTCCTTCCCCTACAAGTAGTTCATGAACCGGTGCCAGGATGGGCCACAGTTTGAGGATTTGGCCTGGGAGGTAGCCAGAGTGTTGTGTCTTAGGGATTTCCAACTGATAAGTAATGTAATAATGTTTTTAAATTAAACTGTGAATTAGGGCAGCACTACAGGTTTGTGGCGATAGAGTAGAAGAGATTCATGGTATAAATCAATGCTTCTCAAACTGGTAGTCATGGTGAAGTACTAGGTTTTAGTTTAATTTTGTTTTGAGACATCTTGCTCTGTCACCCAGGCTGAAGTACAGTGGCGTGATCTTGACTCACTGCAACTTCCGCCTCCTGGGTTGAAGTGATTCTCATGCTTCAGCCTCTTGAGTAGCTGGGACTACAGGTGTGCGCCACAATGCCCAGTTAATTTTTGTATTTTTAATAGAGACAGGTTTTGCCGTGCTGGCCAGGCTGGTCTCGAACTCCTGACCTCGGGTGGTTCACCTGCACCGGCCTCACAGAGTGCTGGGATTACAGGTATGAGCCACCCCACCTGGCCAGTACTAGGCTTTATTTCCAGTCCATCATAGATCTATTCATAGTCTTACTTTTGACGCAACTTGGGCCACACCAAACTTACGAGGGAGCTAGCACCCCAATGATCTATACCTGGTTTGGTGAGACAAGCCACAGACCCTATGCTCAGATGTCTCAGCAGTGTCAACTTGCTGTAAAAGTTTGTAAACATATTCTCAGTTTCTTTACTGATCTCATTTTAGACAGGTAACAAATAGTTCATGAACTGGTGCCAGGATGGGTCACAGTTTGAGAATCATTATTGAAAAGTGAAAGCTTTCAGGCTCAGAATTTAGGAATCACCAATTCTAGTTCCTGCATGTACCTTGCTGAGTGGCTCTCAAAAAGTCACTTAACCTCTCTGAGTTCAACTTCTTGGTCAATAAATGGTTTTGGAGCCGAGAAATACAAGATCCCTGCTATCTCCAAGGCACTATCATTCCATGTTGATTTTAAGTCTTCTGTGTGGCAGATGCCAGTAGCCAGGAGCATGAGAACAACATACAATTCAGAACATATCGCAATGCTCTGTTTCTTGACAAAGCCTGGCACAAGAGAGTTGGTAGCTTTGCCTAATAAAGTGCTCTTATGATTTACAGCCAGTGACATCCCTTTGTTTGACAAATGAATTTCAGGGGCACCAGAGTAGGTTGAATATGCTGAAAATCAAAGCATGCACCATGTGCCAAAGTGAGCTGTGTGGGGTAAATCTTTGAGTTTAATTAGAATGATAGTTAAAATAACAGGAAATATAATGAGGTTCGTGAAGTATAATTCCCTTGTTGGTTGTTAAGTATGGTTTCTTTCAACATCAGTCAGGAAGCCAGGCCTGGGGTCCTGGGTTTCTACATCAGTCGTGTTTGAGAAAGTGATTCAAGGGCCCCCACTTCTATGGTAGCTTCAGAGGGTTGCTTTTACCTTGTTTTCTAAATTCTTGCCATCGAAAGTGTGGTCCACAGGCCGGCAGCCTTGACATCTTATCCTAATTGGTTAGAAATGCAGAGTCTCAGGTCCCACCCCAAGCTGAAGAAATCAGACTCTGTATTTTAACAAGAGTTAATGAAATGGATGCGGAATGGGAAAAACGGAAGCAATGCTCTCAGTGGCCTGGTGTACACCAGATCCTGTGCCAGGTACCAGGGATGGGACCTGGAGGGGACAGAACTGGTCCCCCTCTCCAAGAAAGAGGACCACCACTCGCTCATGTCACACTGGACTTGGTGCTGTAATGGAGCAAGTGAGTGGCACCAGAGGCGCACAGAGGATGGACACCCAACCCAGACCTAGCGAGGTTGGAAAGGTTTCCCAGGGAAGTGGCTTTTAGGCTGAGACGTGAAAGTGTAATCAAAATGAAGAGAAACATGCAGTTGTTTCTAGTGGGGGCCATGATGTGGGGCCATAGGGACTTGCTTTGCTTTGTAGCCTGAAAGGAGTTTAAGGTGGGTTTATAGTTGGCTCCTGCTTCTCCTAGACCAGGGGCCAGCAAACTATGGCCCATGAAGTAACTCCAGCCTTCTGTTTCTTTTAATGAATAAAGTTGTATTGGATTACAGCCATGCTCATTTGTTTACACACTATTTGTAGCTGCTTTTGTGATACAACGGTAAGGCTGAGTAGTTGCAACCAGGAGACCTTCTAGTCCTTTAAAATGAAAAATATTTACTAACTAGCCCTTTCCATAAAAAGTTAGTGGACTGTTTTTCTAGACTAGTGGTTCTCAAATTGTTTCTAACTCAGTAACGTCAGCATCCCTGGGAAATTGTTAGACGTGAAAATTTCCTGGCCCCACCCCAGACCCATTGAATCAGACGCTCTGGGGATGAGGCCTGGCCATCTGCGTTGAACATGTCCTCCAAGTGCATCTGATGCACGTGCGGTCTGAGAAACACTACCTCATATCCAACTCCTCCGTGCTTTGGGGTCGTCACATAGTCACTTCTCTCTGGACCAGCTCTCCTCAGAGCATTGTGTGCCTGGCTCCTTCTGTCATTCAGGCCTCAGCTCAAGTGACCCTTCTTCAGGAAGACCTTCTTTGAACACCAGTGTAAAGATGCCTCCTTTTCCAGTCTATACTATCATCTCACTCTTATTTTGCATGTCACACCCCCTATTTCTCTCCTCACCTTTTTTCAAATTGACAAATAATTGTATATATTTATGGGGGGCAATGGGGCATTTTGATATATGTATGCATTGCAGAATGATTAAGCTAATTGACATAACCAGCACCTCATCTACTTGTTTGTGGTGTGGTGAGAACGTGTGAAACCTACTCTTCTAGGAATTTGGACACATACAATACATTATTAACTATAGTCACCATGCTCCACTGTAGATCACTAAAACTTCCTCCTCCTGTCTAAACTTTTTGCCCTTTGATCACCATCTCCCTATCACCTAACCCCAGATTCTGGTAATCACCATCCTACTCTCTACTTCTATAGTTTTGAGTTTGCAAGATTTCACATTGTATTAGTATATTTTCACACTGTTATAAAGAATTACCTGAGACCGGGTAATTTATAAAGAAAAGAGGTGTAATTGGCTCACAGTTCTGTGTGGCTAGGGAGGCCTCAGGAAATTTATAATTATGGCGGAAGGCGAAAGGGAAGCAAGGCACATCTTACATGGTGGCAGGGTGGCGGGGGAATGCCACACTTTTAACCATAAGATCGCACTATCATGAGAACAGCATGGGGGAAACCACCATGTTCCAATCACCTCCCACCAGGCTCCCCCATCATGTGAGGATTACAATTCAAGATGAGATTTGGGTGGGGACCCGGAGCCAAATCATATCACACATATACGAGAGATCATGTGGTGTTCATCTTTCTGTGCCTGGCTTATTTCACATAGCATAATGTTCTTCAGGCTCATCCATGCTGTTGCAGAAGACAAAGTTCCCTTCTTTTTAAAGGTTGTGTAGTATTCCATTGTGTGACTATTTGCAAAGTCATTCTCTCTTTGCTTCAGTTTCCTCATCTGTAAAATGGGGACGATAATAGCACCAATGTTACTAAGTTGTTGTGAGGAGTAAATGAGTTAAAGGGCTTAAACATGGTTCACATAGGTATTGACTTAGGAGATGATACAATGTTTTAGAAGTTCCCTTGGGTAACTTGTCAGGAGTCACTTGCCAGAGTAATGAATTGGCTTTGGTTTGGACCCCACATCTCCTGAACTCTAAGCTAAAGTTTAAAACTTTTTTTTTATTTTAATAGCTTTTGGAGTACAAGTGTTTTTTGGTTACATGGATGAATTGTATAGTGGTGAATCAGAGATTTTAGTGCACCTGTCAACCAAATAATATACATTGTACCCAATATGTAGTTTTTTGTCCCTTATCCCCTTCCCAACCTTCTCCTTCTGAGTCTCCAAAGTCCATTAAGCTGAAGTTATTTTCAACTGGGCTCCTTGAGTCTCTTGTTCCAATAACTGGACCAATAGAATGCTGGTGCTGATGGATCTTGAATGTACTCAGAATAAACCCTCTTCTTTTATAGGTGAAGGAGCCAAGGCCTTGGCAGTAACTCCTGGCTGCTCTATTGTTATGGAATGCTTTACTGGTCTTAGCTCTTTCATTCTCCAACCACTCTTCCTTATCCCCACTTTTAGGTGAAATACCTGTGGTTCAAAGAGTTTGACTATGTTGGCTAAGGTCACGCAGCTGGAAAATGGCAGAGGGGTGGCTCACACCCAAAGGTCTGTGTTCTTAACAGATGTCTGGGACTAGTCCTAAAGCGTCCCAAGTGAACATGATTTCTACCTGTGGTGGTGTGGTGGCTCATTTTGAGGTCATATTCTTCCGGAAGAGTAGAATCCCATCTCCCAACAACGACATAAAGCTCATAGACATCCTTATTGCTGTTTACTGGAATGGCCCCAATGGGTTCTTCTCCATGGATGCATGATTCAGAAAAATCTGAATAGAAGAAATGCCAAAAGGACAGGTTAGGCTCATTTCCCTCGAATGCTCCGCTTCTTTCATTATGTTTGACACTGTTGACACTAAACTTGGTGCTACTAGAATAGCCTTTAGCATCCAACTAACTTGAGATCTCGGTGGGGGGTAGAGGGGGAAAAAGGATACCATGTGGAAAACTGAATTGTCAAGATTACTTACAAAGGTAAGGGTGGCCCAATGTCCACTTGCCTGTAGGGAAGTTCCAATGAAATGACTATGGAAAAATATTAACATGTGATGAAGAATTGCTAGCAAAACCAAATATATAATTTCTTATGGCCTATATTTTAAGGATGAGGCCCTGTTGAAATAAGGCAGGCATGAGATTGATAATTACATAAAGCTAGGTTGTCTTTGTTCAAAGAATTAACAATAAGGGGTGCTGGCTTTCCCAGGCAGTTCAGCTCAGGACTTTGTAATTACTTTCATCTTGATAACATCCCAGGTCAGGTTATTTTTATTGCTTGCAAAGAAGAAGTGCCCTCAAGTTATCTAAGAAAAGCCAGTCAAAAGCACGTTTATAAAGGTATTGACCTTAAGATAATAAAGTGTGTGGTTGAGGGAGTGTAAAGGCATATTGGGTTTCTGCAGGATTCTGAGGGAAGGGGATTGTCATTGGGGAGCAGCAGAGTGGAAGAAGAACTGGAAAACTGGAACCTAGCAAATGATTCAAGTGCATTTGGATGCGTTTTTTTTTTTTTTCCTGACTTACAAATCATAGATATACATTGTGTTCAGTGTTCATATGGCTTTCTTTGAGGCAGCTTCAGTAGTATGGAAACTGCAGAAAAGAAAATGATTTAAAATAAAAATACAGTTTTAGTGCTGAAATCTTAGCCACAGAAAGGTTCAGTAATCAGAGGCTTTTGAATGGAACTTCAGTTCTCAAATCTAAAGTACAGACTTTGGGGAAGCACTATGGGACAAATAAAGCCTCTTTCCTCCTTCTCTGAACCAAATGTTGTGAAAATCAAGCCAGCTCTTGGCCTTAAGTGTGGACATGGACCCAAGTTGTGGGATTCAAGGGAAGAAAGTAGCTGACAACACTCAAAACATCTCTCAAAGTCTTGCTCCAAGATCACAACCCATAATGACAGGTGGGTCTCTTTCTTTGGAGAACTCTGATTTATTGGTAGTAGATGACTGAACAGCTGTGTTGAGAAGGATTCAGAGGTCATCTCTGGCCTTGGCAAGAAAGAGTGCCACAATTGATTAGTAATGTCTGCCACGGAGATGAGAGGAGGATCGTTTTGTGTGTATCAAGCAGTGGCTGTCAACAAGTTACTGTTGAGCTAAGGTGCTGTCCCAGAAAAGTACTAGGCAATGCAAATCCATTACATAGGTTGGACAATAGCCTCATTCTTAATGATTGATTTGGAGCGTTTTAATAGACAATAGGTCTATTTGCTTAGCTTCTGTGGGTAGATATGTGTCTAGTTGTTCTGAAGGCTAAAGTGACTATAAAGCAAGAGTTGGCAAACTTTTCCCATAAAGGGCCAGATAGTAAATATTTTAGGCTTTGCAGGCTGTTCAGTGCCTGTCACAGCTATTCAACTCCACCACTGTCATGCAAAAGCAGCCATAGACCATATATAAACAAAAGACATGGCTGATTTTCAATAAAAATTCATCTAAAAAAACAGGCAGTGAACCAGATTTGGCCTTTGAGTCATAGGTTTGCCAACCCTTGCTGCAAAGTAACTGCAGATGCCCTCTGGTAGAGGGAATTGTCTGGACTGCGACTCTGGCGTGAGGTGGTTTTGATGAACACTTGTGTTCACAGGTTGAAACTCATAAGTAGAGGAGCTTCTATAGCTATGACCCATGGGCTCTAGTTTGTTTGCAGGCAGCTCTTACACAAAAGAGGAGGATATCACAGCTTTGGTTTTTGGGCAACAGAGATTATGCCCAAGTGTCTACTTCTCCTTTGGTTTGTAATTATATAGTTGGTTCTGGAATTTGTTCAATACTTACATAATGTGAACCAGATTTAGATACCTCATAGAGTCTAAATTTTTTTTGCTCTTTATAATAAAATGACACAAAATGCGAGACTATCTCATTAAAAAACTGAAAATGGAGTTTATGTGTTATAAGTGGTCTCAACTTTCCATAACCACCCACTTCTGGACTTGTCTACACCCATTCTCACCCTGTTTCCTTTGATGGATCCTGCTCTGGGCCTCCAAGGCACCTCGCATATGCCCCTATTGGCACATTCAACACCTAACTGAAATGAGCTGTTTACATACTTTCTTTGGTTAGGGTCCAAGTTGCTTGAGTGGCTTTTTTTTCTTATCTCAGTGTCTGCAACATCTAGTGTAATTCATGGTATATGGTAGATATGTTTAGTGAAAACGACATAGTATGTTTAGGGAAACAGTGGTAATATGGTTAGTGAAAATAATAAATATTAATAACAGTAACTAATATTTACTGTGTGCTTTCTTTATGAAGGGTGTAAGGTGTTCTGTATGTATTAGCTCATTATGTTATTTTAACCCTATGAACTTTCATTAGTAATTTCAAAATCAGAGTGAAGTGTTCCAGCAACCCCTACCTCATTCCCATCTTACAGATAATAAAAATAAATATGATGGAAAATGATATATGAAGAACTTATGGTTATGAATTGAAATAAGTGTCTATTTTCTACCTTTCAGTTGTTGAGGTCACAGGAAAGCTTGAAATATTTGACCAGTGTTGCATTGAAATGCTAATTATAAACATTTACTAATAGGAACGTTAAGATAACAGTTCTTGAACAATTAGAAGATGTGGCCACACCAGGCCTGCATTAATCCATGGCAACGTGGGTTGTATGTATAGGGGTTGCCAAACTTTTTTTTTTTTCTGTAAAGGGCCAGATAGTAAATATTTTAGGTTTTGTAGATCAAAAGACAAAATCAAGGATATTATGTGGTGATTTATATAATCATTTAAAAATGCAAAAACCATTCTTAGCTCATGGGCTATACAAAAATTGGCAGCATGCTGAATTTGGCCCATAGGTTGCAATTTGCTGACCTCTGATATGGTGGTTGTAGAGTCTTCACTGTGTAGACAGGGCATCCTCTCTTCAGGTTCCCACAGACCATTCCCTCCCATAAACTGACTGCTGCTTTAATTCCATGACCTACTGGACCTTTATAGGTTATTAAGTTTGCACGTTCTAGGCTGTAGGAATGAGCTCAAAGCATAACATGCTTCAAATCCTTTATATGTCATGTCTTCAAATAGCTGGTGTCACTGCTGAGTGGGAGGGGGATGAAGATGAACACTTGAGAGTGGGGAATAGAGAACAAGGGCCAGCAGGCTCCAGCAGATGGTTGTCTTAGTTTGAAGCCATTCATTAGAACAAAGGCTAAGCCTGGCTGTGCCATTAACCAACTGTACGACCTTGGTCTAGCTGAGGCTTCCTGAGCTTCAGTGTCCTCACCCGTCCAGTGGGGCTGCCGATGCCTGCCTGCCCTGCCTACCTGCTGTGGAAGCTTGTTCTAAGACTCGGGTCACATTCTGTTATACTTGAAGTTGTATTGGGAAGTGTACTGTTTAGTATTGCTTTCTTCTGTATTTAGTATTTTGCAACTTTGAGTCATGGAAGATTGAATGAAGGTGAGTTCCAAGCGTGACTGGGGTGCTTAAAGACCACATCCTGAGAGGACAGACTAAAATTGGAGAGCACCCTTTGACCCTTGAATGGGTTAGTCTTAGAAGTGAGAGCAGGAAACATCACCAGTTGGCAGGTAATTCTTAGGAACTGTTACTGGGTAAAGCTTAATGATGGGAAGTGTCAATTTAGAGACTTAATTAGGGTGTGGAGAGCAGCTCTCTTTGGTTCAGGGTCTGGCCCTCAGTCATTGGGCCTCAGCCTCCTGACTCAGTACTGTCACCACTGTGCCTGTCTTTCAGGGAAGCAGTTGTGCTGACCAGGCTCCTGTGACTGATTCCTGAAAACCAAACTATTAACTTACTCATTTCCAGTGGAAACTGTAGCTGCCAAAGGGATAGAAATGCTCGTGCCCAGATGACCACCTGCTTCTCTCCCTCTTAGCAGAACCATGTGGAAAGCCAATCCCTACCAGAAGGCTGCTCGGGAAGCAGGGAACTCACATCCGGGTGTTGAATGAAGTAAGTCCACTGGCTGCAGGCAGAAGTTGCCTGTTTTTGTCATCTCCCAGATGTCCAGGGATAGCTTTATCCCTGAGACAGAAAGACTCAAACTCTATCGCCTAAAATTTTTTCAAATTGCCTTTAACAAAGAAAGAAAGAAAAATTTTGTTAGAGCAGCATTTGGAAAATCCAGAGAAGCACCAAAAGGAAAACAGAATTCATCAGTAATCCCATTATGCCATTATAACCACTCAGTTAATGTTTAATGAGTAGTTTTTTGTAGTTACACACTCATATTGTTAGCAAAAATGAGATTATGCAATACAATAGTGTTTTAGAATAACTTTCTCCACATCACATATTGGTAACGTTTCCCCATTTCACTATATAGTCTTCTGCAACACCTTTTAAATTATACCATATGTTAGGCTGGGCATGGTGGCTCATGCCTGTGATCCCAGCACTTTAGGAGGCCAAGAAGGGTGGATCACAAGGTCAGGAGATCAAGACCATCCTGGCTAACATGGTGAAACCTGTCTCTGCTAAAAATACAAACAAAAATTAGCCGGGCGTGGTGGCGGGTGCCTGTAATCCCAGCTGCTAGGGAGGCTGAGGCAGAAGAATCGCTTGAACCTGGGAGGTGGAGGTTGCAGTGGGCCGAGAGAGCACCACTGCACTCCAGCCTGGACAACAGAGTGAGACTCTGTCTAAAAAAAAAAAAAAAAAAAAAAAAAATTACACCACATTTTAATGAACTGTTTCACCATTGTTAGATACTTATATTGTCATTCCTAGGTTTTTGAGGCAGTTAGCGAAAATTATTTCTGGAACAAGAGAGATGTAAGTAAGGAAGTAATATATTTGTGGTGACATCATAGCGGGCAAAAGGCCTGCCTACATAATGTTTTATTGTTCTACCACCAGAGATGGTTCATAGGCCTAGCTTTGTAGGACAACTCTACCTTCGTTTCCTGAGCCGCTTTTATGTAGATCTGATGTTTGACCACATCCTTCTCTCTCTGGCTACTGTTCCCCAACTGTGTCCCTAACATCTACCACAACTCCTAGCACATAGCAGGTAGATGCCTCTATGTTTCCTTCCTAAAGTTATCTCCAATCAGCATTACTCCAACTAAACATCCTATTCATTTTCTTCATAAACATCTACCTCTATCGAAATTATTCTTATTTATTATTTCTATTTCTTCTCAATTAGAATGGAGGCTCCATGAGCACAGGGACCATTGTATCTCATGCACTGAGCACATAGTAATTGCATAATAAATATCTGATAAATGAAAAACATATACCAGAGCAATATTATATCAAAGAAATCTGAGTTGCTAGAATCTAATTTGTTGGCCTGGAAAGGTATATAACTTTTTAGTATAGTTAAAAATGATGACAAATGTGAACCATATATAACTTTTTGCCTCAATTAGACTGAAGTTGTGCTCATTTTTGGTGGTATTCTCTCAAATAAAATTCTGGGAAGCAGGTCCTATAGATAGTTTGTTCTTGCCCTCTCCTTTTTTTTCCCTTTTTTTTGACAGAGTGTCGCTTTGTCACCCAGGCTGGAGTACAGTGGCACCATCTCAGCTCACTGCAACCTCCACCTCCTGGGTTCAAGCAATTCTCCTGCCTCAGCCTCCCAGTAGCTGGGAGTACAGGCACATGCCACCATGCCTAATTTTTGTATTTTTAGTAGAGACAGAGTTTCGCCATGTTGGCCAGGCTTGTCTCAAACTCCTGAGCTCAGGTGATCTATCTGCCTCGGCCTCCCAAAATGCTGGGATTATAGGCGTGAGCCATCGTGCCTGGCCTCCATTTTTTTTTTTTTTTTTTGCTCAGCATGTTTACCCTTTAAGTCTCCCCACTCCCAATAAAAGGCCCTGACTGAAAAGCTGGCAGATAGTATTTGGAACACCTGTGAGTGCTTGCCACCTCTGGAGTGGGCCTTATGTGTGAGAGGGTTGGGGGTGAGGGTAGCTGAAGAGGGAAAGAGCTTGTGCACAATCCAGAATGACCTCTGGGTCTTCTTACCTTTGACCTCTTGATTCCAGTATGCAGGAACCTTCTTTTGTGGGCCAGAATGCAGTCTATGAAAGAGCTGAGTTGGTCAGATAAGGCTGGGTCAGCACGGCATAAAAGGCAGCCCCCTGGGCTTGGTATCTGCCACAAGGTGGGGTTCTTTTGGCAATGAACATTATCAGTGACATCTTTTGGTCTCCTGTGATGTTGAGTAGAGCACTGCTCTTCACATGAACTAGGGAATTGTATGGTACTAAAAGTCAGCAAATTTTTTGGTAAAGGGCCAGAGAGTAGATATTTTTGGTTTTGCAGGTTAAGGGGTCTTTGTCACAAATACAGTAAGTCTTCACTTAACGTTATTAACAGGTTCTTGGAAACTGCAACGAAATGAAACAACGTACAGCAGGTCCTCAAATAATGGCATTTCATTATAATGTTGATGAGGAAAAAAACTGGTTATACGTGGTTTCACTTAGTGCCACAGTTTCCAAACACCTATCAATGGTGTTAAGTAAGCACTCATTGTGCTTAGCTCTGCTGCTGTAGCTTGAAAGCAGCCTTTGCCAGTATATTCACAAATGGTGAGGCTGTGTTCCAATGAAACTTTATTTATATATTTATTTTTGAGACAGAGTCTCACTCTATTACCTGAGCTGGAGTGCAGTGGTGTGATCTCAGCTCGCTGCAACCTCCACCTCCCTGGTTCAAGCGATTATCATGCCTTAGCCTCCCAAGAGGCTGGGATTACAGGCATGCACCACCATACCCAGCTAATTTTTGTATTTTTTTGTAGAGATAGATGGGGTTTCGTGATGTTGGCTAGGCTGATCTCAAACTCCTGGCTTCAAGTGATCTTCCCACCTCAGTCTCCCAAAGTGCTGTGATTACAGGCATGAGCCACTGTGCCTAGCCTCCAATAAAACTTTATAGAAACAGAAGGCGGTCTGGATCTGACTCTTGCAAGCTGTAGCTTGCATGCCCCTGCACTATATAATTACAAATGTGGATTCTGGAATGAAACGCACCTGGTTTCAGATGCCAGCTCCATGACTTTCTGGTGGTGTGACCTTTGGGAGGACACTGACTCCCCTGAACTTATTAGAGTTTGGAGGAATCAAAGAGCCCCGATGAGGAAAATGCACAGGCTTTCACGTTGCTGTTATCAATTCAGAGAAATTACATCAGGAACATTGTGTACCTTCTACTTAGAAATGGAATCTCTTCAGTAGGAGAGAAAAAAAATCCCATTTTAAAGCAGATTAGGCCTTCTTTTAACCTTGGCAAAACACGATCTTGTGGCCACTTGAGGCTCTGAGCAACATAAGGCATCAGAAAGGAAACTATCTACCAAAAATATTTTGCTTTAAAAATCAAGGAGTAAACCAGACAGTAACTGGTATCCTTTAAACATGCGTATTTTTTCTCATCAAGAAAATAAAGATATATTTCTAAAATCAAACTTCCCTCCGTTTCCCATGACAAATGTATTTTAGAACAGACAGAAAAGCCTCAATGTGCCTGCAAAACCACCTCCGTGCAGTCCAGCCGGAGCTGTCTACTGCAGAGCCTCGCACGGCAGTGGTTGTTCAGCAAAAATCCAGGGGGGGTTGCTTAATGAGGGGTGAAGACAATATGGACTCAGAGATGCGGCCAGTTGTTTTTTCACAGTTGGTAGGCAGTGTTGCAGGTGCATTCGCTTAATGAGGGTTAATTTGTCTCATATTTTAATCTGACAGAATCTGGCCATGTTGTTATGTATTCCTTGGAGGTAACTTGCTTGTTCTTAGTTGGCATAAAGAGAGAAAATGGAGCATAATTTGGGGGTTATTCGAATGGTAGAGCGACAAGCTGGAATCTGTAAGAAATCTTGCTTTTCTAGTGCCCACAGTAACATTTACATGGAAGAAGAGCATTTTAGCAGAAATGGCAAAGATGAAGGGGGGCTAAATTATGTTTCTGGAAGACTCTAGTTTGTAGCCGTTCACTATACAATGAACTGAATCAAGCAAACAGACTAGAGGTGTGATTTTGCACAGCATCTGCAGTTTTGCCTGTTTCAAATATTGCTGCCTACATAGTATGCGATGTTTCTTACCTTAAGAGTGAATACAGATTCTGTTTATAAAAAAAAACATTTTTTACTAAAAAATCGTAAAATAATAGCTTATTGTAAAAAGTTAAAATTAGTGAATAAGGTTGATACTTTTTTTTTCCCTAACTCAAATGTCAATCAGATGTAAGTACTGTTAAACTGCCTGGATATGTTTTGAATTTGGGGAGAGGTCATACATAGGTACCTATGTGTACATTCATGGTATCTGGGAGAGTTCTTTTACTTGCACAAGACAAACCCAACTCAGACTAGTTTAAGCCAAAGTGAAATCAATCGCTTATATTATTGGGAAGTCCAGGCATGGATCTGGCTTCTAGCATGATTCGATCCTGGGGTTAATTTGAAGTCTTCCCTCTTCTTTCTGCCTTTTGCCTTTTCCATCATTTAGTTGTTCTTCTCTTTTCATTTCAATCAACTGCAGATGGATTTCCTTCCCTTGGTGGGAAAGATGCTCACCCGCACCCCCAGACTCACAATGCACCTATTCAGTGATTCCCGTAGAAGGAGGAGTGTCTGTAGCTACAACCCTGTAGATCAATCCCTGGGAAGGACAGTTACTTCTTGCTCTGTTTGGGCCATGTTCCTAGTTAGACCAATCCTTGCAGATAGTGGGGATTCTAACAGGCTGGACTTGGGTTACCTCTTATCTCTGTGCCCACGTGGGGTGGTGGTTATCATTGGATGTTGGAAATGACAGTACCACATGAACTGAAGGGAGGGAGTTGCTGGCACTAAAAAAAGGAAAGAATGCTAGTTAGACACACATGCACACACACTTTAATTTAAAAAACAAGAGGAATGCTCTATAGAATCTTTGCTATTCTGTAGCTTCATTCTTCACTTTGTGTACACCTGTGTGTGTGTTCTTATAACTTTCTTTTTAAATACTGTATAGTCTTCTTACATTTGCTATTTAGCCAAAGGAGGATCCATTTAAATAAATGCAATCATATAGCATCCACCTCAGAGCCCTTGGCAATTTATACCTTCACGTTTCTTTGTGTGTCTTTGGCTATCCCCAAACTCCTAATTTCATTAATTAGATTTTTTTTTTTTCTTAAAGCCAGAAAACAAGAGATGTCATATTAGGTGCAGGATTGGCCATCATCAGCAAAAAAGAAAATAGAGCTTCCTAAACATTCAGGAAAGCCCTGATTGTTCTTTATTGCCTGGAATTCCACCTCAGTAGCTCCTTTCCTTTTTGCTTGAAAAATGAAAATCTTAGCCCTGGAGGGGTTATAATGTTAGCACTGAATCACTTTTACTCCTTAAGGTAAATGAATGTTTTCTAAGCCTTTTCCCTGTATGGGGGTTTGGTGGGAGGTGAGAGAAAATCTTGGACCTCTGAGAACAAGAGAGTGCTCCTTGGCTGGGGAACGGTAAAAGGGTCAGTGGGAGAGAAGTAAAGAGGGGTGAGGATAACACCAAATACATAGGTGGTTCTGGGGACACACTGGAGTTCAGTGCTTCATTAGATAAAAGTCAGTACTTTCCTTGCCCCTTGGAGATTCAGCTCCATTTGTGCCAGACCGGTGAGTCCAGAATCCCCCCATTTCTGCCTGTGTTTCTGCCTCTACTCTGCCCTCATCTGGGCATGCTGCTTTGCTCTTTGTTAGTTAATACCTGAACAACAAAGCCCAGGTCCTTCCCTGGTTTCCATAGAACACCAACTCACACCCTAGCAATTGGTGAGCATAGGAACTATTGAAAATGTGTAGGCGCGCACAGACGGGAGCAATGTTAGGATCCATGTAGCTCTTTCTGCCACCTCCTGATGCCACCATGTTTCTTTCTATCTTCCTATTTGCCTCTCTTCTGGAGTCCAAAGACATCCTTCTTGTGCCTTCTACAGAATAGTTGTGTACAAAGTTCCTGAGTTTTCACTTTATACCACAAACACTTTTCAAAAAGTAAAATATTGTTCTCCATCTGGCTACAGCAATGGAAGGGAAAAAACAAACGTGTTGGATCAGGCAGGCTTGAATTCACAGTCTTGTTCTTTTGCTTACTGACTGTATAACTGGGCCAGTTACTAAACCTCCCCAGACTGTTTCCTCATTGGTAAAGGTGGCAGTAATAATGCCCACCTCAAAGCATTGCTGGGAGCATGAAATGAAGTGGGGGCTGGCAGAGAGCACACAGTCTGGAGACTTCTGGGGCTGGAGGAGAGGAGGCCATTGAATGGCCAGTTGGGGGTTCTTAAAGATGTGTTGACAGAGCTGTGTCTTAGAAAGTTCTGGGAGCACAGAGAAAGATGTGTGGTTCAGATGGGTTCATGTAAGTGCTAATGAGCTCTGGGGCTAAGACAATAGCAAATTTGAGCCATGTCATGACAGTGTCAACTGAATTTGATAATTTACTAGATTCAGCCTTGGAGTCAGCTTCTGTTCATCAGTTACCCTGTGCATTTATTTTTGTGATTTACTACTACCCACTCATTATGCATATAGCATATTTTTCTAATTACGTATTATTTTCTAATGGCAGTCAAGACAATGCCTCAGCAAGGTTTCTACCCTTTACTCTGGTTTCTAAGCATGAGGGTTACTTCTACTGTGGTGTCCAGGTGTAGGCACCAGGACAGTGGGGCCCTTTTGTAAATATTAAGTGAGCCACCATCTTTGTGCTTGTTCACTGTGGAAGAATTGAGAGGTATGAAACGTAGCGGTCCTTGGTGAATTCTTTGGAAGGAAGAGAATCTTTCTCCCAGGCAGAGTTGCAAACACCTCTCTATAAATAGTAGTTACCTCTGATCACAATGATTATCCAGAGTAGATATCTCAATAAAATTCTGTTGCTGCAATTTTTGGTATCTGCATTGAGGAGATAATTGATGCTACTCTGATGCCTACTGTGTGGGGTGCGATTGTTGAAGGAGAGGCAGAAGAGTATTTGCAAGAAAAGGTTGGAAAATGCCATGAGAAACTGTATATTCAGACAAAACACAAACTGTCAGGAATGAGAATTTTCTGTTTCGGCAAAGTCACATGGGCTTCAGAATTTCTCCCAAATCTCAGGTGTGAGTGCTGAAATTACCTCTAGGCTGTTTCAACTAAATCATGTGATTGGTACTCCTTTGATAAGCCCTGTCTCCAAAGGCTTGGCAACCAAGAAGGCTGCTCTTTCGCTGGATCATCGAACAGTTCTCAAACAGCTTCCCTAGTGTTTGAGGAAGCAACTGCCTTCTCTAGGGCTGGCAGCTCCATCAGTACAGCCTACTGCCTTGTCCCATTCTTGAGTTTATTTGCTATAGGGTAGATACAGCATGAAATTCCCAATTCTGTTTATGTCTGAGTTGAACCATGTTTATCAGACTCATCACTCCTTAATTATGAAACATTGAGATGCACCTTTGAAATGGAAGCCAAATCTTATTAAAGGCTTAATCACAGGTCTTCAGGTTGTAAATTGTTTGTGATTCTCTCTACTCACACAAAGCAAGTTTGATATCTAAATTTCTGTAAGGTCATTGAGCTAGAAGAGCTTGGATCTACTGTAAACTTGTTGAAATTATAAAGAAAAGTGTGTGTAAGGATAATAGATTCCTGTTACATACACTACATATTCATTTAATCTTTTTAGATGCACGTCCTCATTACTTAGGTCTAAATTTGGGTTTCTTTCCTGGGTGAGCCCTGGACAAGTGAGTCTTGCAAACCAGACTTGCTCTGCAGAATGATCGCCTAGTCTCATGGCCTGAAATCACTTAAGTGCTACCTGAGAGCTCAGTGTGGGAGAGTCGGTATCAGGATTTCTCTTTCAGTAAGGTCCAGGACCTTCAAATCTCACTCCCATGGGTCCATGAGGCCCATCTCACAATGAAACCAAGGAAATTTTCCTGAGCTACCTAATGTTCAGGTCTGCCTAAGGGCTTGTGAGGGAATGAGAAAGGGAGGAGGACTGTGCTTATTGAACAAAGCTGTCCATCTTGAGTTCATCCAACCAAGGTTAAAATACAAAGGAAAAAGAATGAAATGGGAGATTTTGTTTGGTTTTCGTTATTGCTATATTTTTTGCCTGCTGTCGTCAGTACTTTCCTTTGTCCACTTGCCAGATAATATGCAAGTTACCCCCTGTTATCCTTGTCTATACTTTGCAACTCTTGAAAAATCAAACTGCCCTTTATTTTGACTGTTTTTCATCAAATACAAATGCTTACAAATACACCAAGGCATAAGGTCAGAAATCAATTCCGTCTACCTAAAATTACTTGCATGCAGTAGACTGCTGCTCCAGGGAACCCAGTTCAATATCTCATATTTTACTCTTGGAGATTACTTGTTTAGGTTCCTAATATCTGGAACATGCTATGGGATATTTTCTCTTATTTTCTTTTAAAACAAAGAATTCTAAACTGCTTTCTAAACTGCTTAATGAGAGGAGACTAGAAGACCAGAGAAGACCAGTGTTTAAATTGCTTGCAAATATAGCACTTAGCCACACCAGATAAACAGCTGAATCCTGGGGGCTGCCGGGTCACTCGTCTGTGCCCTTGTGTGGCTGAGGATTTTGTCGCAGGGTCTAGGAGTCCTTACCCCCCAAAATTATGTTGCTGCAGTGCATTAATAGTATCATTTCCTTTCAAGGTGAGTGGTTTTTCTTAATAAACTAAAACATTTGTCATAAAGACTCTTTAGTCCCATCAACAGATGTCTCTACTCATTGTGAGCTGTGTTGCAAGTGATTCGATCCTAATAATCAAAGTATCAAAGCCATCCAACGATATATTGTTTTTAAAAGTAAATTAATGATTTCAAGGTCATTTTTACAATAGTATTCTTCTTGGACGCCTGCTATGTGCTAGGAACCGGGGCCACAGTGGTGAACAAGGCAGACAGGCTTCCTAACTTCACAAACCTCACAATTTATTGGGAGAAAGACAAAAAGGTGAACAAAATATGAATCATAATTTTGAAAAGGCAACAAAATAATTTCAGATAGTGGTCACTGCCATAAGAGAGGTAAAACAGTGTGATAGAGGGAATGAGATGAGGGAGAGCCACTGTAGATAAGATGATCAGAGAAAATTTTCCTGGGGAGTCAACACTGGAGCTAAGACTTTAGCCATTAGAAAGATTGGGCCATGCAAAGGTCTGGGGAAGAGCATTATAAAGAGAGGAAACAGCAGGTGCAAAGGCCCCGTGGTAGGAATCAACTTGGTATCTGTGAAGAACAGTAAGGAGATTAGTAGAGAGGAATCGTAGACGATGAAAAGAGGGGCAGCATGGAGTTGTTTCTAAGAGCGTGGACTCAGGAGCCTGCACTAGAGTTCCAGTTGCCTCGCTTACTAGCTCTATGGCCTTGGATAAGTTCATTAACCTCTCTGTGCTTTGTTTTCCTCATCTGTAAAGTGGGGGCAATGATAGCCCTACGTCATTGTGTTGGTGTGATAATTAAATGAGCTGACAGTTGTGAAGCACTTGGAACAGTATCAGGCACACAGCAAGCACCATATAAATATTTGTTAAATAATATTTTTCAAGAAATTAGACCAAGGAGAATTGCGTGGGATCAATTCGATACCTAGTAATTACAGTAATTTCATAGACACAAATCTTTCAATGCCATGGATATCACTATTAAAGGAAGAAATGGTTGAAATGCTGACCTAGTTCAGTACCCCCACCTTAGAGAAGAAACTTGATCTTCACTTGCAGGTTTCATTTAAATTATTTATTAAGTATAGTATCTATGGCTATGTTCTTGTTATAAGACAATCGTATAATGCTGTCAAAGCTAAATTCTGTGCTGTTTCTATCCTCAATTCAAGTCCTCTCTCTGGAGGTCAATATCTGGCCTTGTTGACATTCATCTACACATTCATATGCTTAAGCCATACATATGATGGCTTTTTTATAGATGATATTATAAGAACACCTTGTCTTTTAAAATTATGAAACACTGAGATAAAATATACATAACAAAATTTACCATCAACCAGTTTTAAATATACACACAGTTCAATGGCATTAGGTACATTCACATTGTGCTAGAATATCTTGTTCTTAAAATTGTCGTCTTCCACTTTTAATGTATATATTTTCACTTAACAGTATGTCTTAGAGGTTTCTCTTCAGCATTAATGTAGCTTTTCCTCACTCCTCTTAACCACAGCCTGGCATTTCATGGTGTTGTAAATAGTTCTTTGAATCATTTCCATATCAGTAGATATTAAATTACTTCCAAGTTTTTGCTGTTACAGGGAAACTGAGTCTTTAAAATATTTTCTCCTTTTACTGCTAAATAATGAAACACAATTCAGAACTATATTGAGTCAGAGCGCAACTTTTCAACATTTTCTTATTGCTTTTAAGGCAGACTGGTCCCTTCCGCCTTGGCAGAAGGGAGAGCAGTTGATCTGCTGTTGCTCTGTAATAACCATTTCGGGTTCCAAGCTGGCCCAAACCAAGCTTTGGCTTAATGAATTATGGAGGCAAGACACCTTTTAAATAAAGCCCCGCCTGAGAGAACTGCAATCTGCTTTGTCTCCCATTTGTTTGCCTGCCTTCGTAATTTGAGGGGTGCTCAGATGTGGCCTGGTAAATAATGGCCATGTGATTTGTAATCAGACACCTGTCCATACCATCGCAACTGTCGGGATTCACAAGAGTCCCTTCGCATCTGGGGCAGTGCTGGCAGCCAGACGCAGAGCCCAGCAACCCTTTAGTGACTGAGGGGGCATGAGAGAGGGGTGCCATTCTCTGAATCCCAGGCACCGGAAGCCCTGAGCTCCCTGTGGATCGGGCAGTGGTTCTCCAGCACTTCTCTACTGGCAGAGCTTCTGAGTGGAGTGTGGCTGTGTGTTGCTGTTACGGGCTGACTGTGGGCTGCCTTATACATGGCATGGACTGTTCCAAAGGGGAGTGCATATTACAGATGGATTAAAATATAAAACAGCAAGTGTTTGTAAAGAAGCATTCATTCACATTTTATGCAAGATTTATGATGTCAGTTGTCCACGTCAGGTATTATTATTACTCTTGCTATGGTTACTACCTTTAGTACTACCTGGAGTGCTTTAGGGAGACAGATTACTGGATAAGCCTCAAGTCTTTCTTAAAATAATCCCTCCCTAGTTCTGCTCTTCCATTCACCCTTTCTTATTTGTTTGAAAGTAATCTCTCTGCTACCCTTTTCTGATGAGGAGGATTCATGGTCCAGATTTCCACAGACTAGACCCTCCTCTCACCTCCTCAGATGTGCTAATATTGGCTCAATTTGAATTAGTAGGATTTAATCTTGAAATGTGTACTTAAAAAAAATATGAATTTTCTGCCTGACACTCAAGTTTGACCAGAACATTAAAGAATGGGACTGCTTGAGCATCTAAAGACTCAGGGAGACTTGGCAGGCAATCAGATTCCAATTATCCCATAAATCGTATGGTAGGCTGGGCTTTGCTTTGATGTTTTCAAAGGGAGAGAAAAAGAGAAAACAAAAACCAAAGCAATAACAACCACCACCACCAAAAACAGCCTAAAATGTTCCCACCTGAAGGAACAACCAAACTAGATCTCAAGAAGACAGGAAAATGGGGTCTTGGCTGCTTGACTAGTTGATATTTTGATATTTTGTTGGCGTGTGCAGAGTTTGGTGTTTTAGAAATTCCAAGTTGCTCCAAAGTGAGGAAGAGTGAGTCCATTCTCAAGTGACTTCTGTCACCTGCAGACCATTCACATTCCCAGGGATTTAGTGTTGGGGACGTGCACTCTGTAGTTTGTAACTGACCAATTCCAGACTGTCTAAAGGACAGTATTCACGGATGCCGAGAATCACTTTTCATTTGGAGACATCAAATTATCGGTTGCCAACACTGCCTGGTCAATGCTAACAACATTGGAAATGGTGACAACCTGGTCCTGTTCTTGTGATGAGACTGGTGTTTTGGTGTTGCCACTAAGAAAGTGGCTGTGTAGCGCACGTTAAACCTGGTTAAAGTTTGTTCATAATGAGAGTTGACATTTATTGAACACTTATTATGTGCCAGGGATCGTGACGACCTTTTCACATTAATTCAGTCAATTTTTATAGGAACTTTAGGAGGTAGGGGATATTATTATCCCATTTCAGAGCTAAGAAAACTGAGACTTGGAATTACTCAAGGTCACATATTAGGGATCACTCTAGAACCTTCAGTCTTAATCAAGAGTCAGCAAGCTATGGCCCACAGGTCAAATCCAGCCCCTGTCTGTTATATTGTATGGCCCACGAGCTAAGAATGGTAAAAACTGGCTTTGGAAAAATCAAAAGCATGGGCTGGGCACAGTGTCTCATGCCTGTAATCCCAGCACTTTGGGAGACTGACGCAGGTGGATCACAAGGTCAGGAGATCGAGACCATTCTGGCTAACACCGTGAAACCCCGTCTCTACTAAAAATACAAAAAATTTAGCCGGGCGCGGTGGCACGTGCCTGTAGTCTCAGCTACTCAGGAGGCTGAGGCGGGAGAATGGCGTGAACCCGGGAGGCAGAGCTTGCAGTGAGCCGAGATCGCGCCACTGCACTCCAGCCTGGGCGACAGAGTGAGACTCTGTCTCAAAAAAAAAAAAATAAATAAAAATAAAAATAAAAAAAATGATATTTTGTGACAGGTGAAGTGGTATAAAATTCAAATGTCAGTGTCCGTAAACAAAGTTTTATTATAACAAAGTCTTTGTTATTTATGTTCTGTCTGAACTACTTTCACTACATAACAGCAAAGTAGAATAATTAATTACAACAGAAACTGTATGGTTTGCAAAGCCCAAGATGTTTACTATTTGGCTATTTACAGAAAAATTCTGCCCACCCCTGCTCTTGATCATCACACAGTTACCTACCTGTTAATCATCACTAATAATAGTGAACATTTATATCACATTTTCCATGGACCAGGCACTGTTCTAGGCACTTATATTAATTCAACAATGGCTTTGAATCAGATGTCATCATTAACCCCCCTTTACATGTGAGGAGATTGAGACATCAAGAGGCACAATTCTAGGTACTTTTACATCTATGAATACAACCCTAGAGAATAGGTGCTCACTTTGCATTTGATAGATGAGGAAAATGTAGATGGAGAGGTCGGATGACTTTCCAAGGGTTACACAGTAAGCAGGAACTAGACTCCAGGCCCCCACCCCTCAATACCATGCTCTACCCTAAGCAAAGCAAGCACTTTTTTTTTTTTGAGACGGATCTTGCTGTGTCACCCAGGCTGGAGTGCAGAGGTGTGATCTTGGCTCACTGCAACCTCCACCTCCCAGGTAGCTGGGACTACAGGTGTGCACCACCACACTCGGCTGATTTTTGAATTTTTAGTAGAGACGGGGTTTCACCATGTTGCCCAGGCTGGTCTTGAACTCCTGACCTCAGGTGATCCGCCCGCCTCGGCCTCCCAAAGTGCTGGGATTACAGGCGTGAGCCACCGCGCCTGGCCAGCAAGCACTTTTGAGAACACACCACGGCTACAGCATTTTTACAGAAGCAGTGTCACCAACAGGTGAGGCTGTCACCCTCCATGGTGACTCTGACAGCCTAATCCAGGCTGGCCACAACTGTCTATGATCTTTGGAGAGCTGGCTTCCCGCTTTCTTTCCTCGGTGCCCCCACCTCCCCAGCAGCCAGCCCATCCATTCATCCTGGGGAACCAAGCCTCAATAATGACCTCATTTGCATCGGGGAGGGAGGAGAAGGTTTAGTTCAAAACCGAGTGGGCCAAGGCGCATTCCAGTGGCGTGCCTCTTAAGCCATGCACTAAAGCAGGTCTTGGTATAATACCTTCTCTCTCTGGAACCAGAGGATTCGAATCCCAGCAGACCCTACTTCTTTTAAGTCAGATAAATGGGGGCTCATGTGACATCTGTGGGAATAGTTTTGATGGTTTTGCAAGGTGAACATCCCTTGCTTTTCCTTTGAAGACATTGCTTTTTAGGAGTTATGACTGAGTCCCTGTTAGAATACATTTTGTTGGTATTTCTCAGAAGCCCTGGTGCTCACACTACAGTCGCATAAGTAGGGCATATGTTTTGGAGTCATGAGAGGAGAAAGGTACTTCTTACCTTCTTCCAAATTATTTTCCATTTCATGCTACTTTCCCTTGCAGCACCCATCAATTCCAAGAAAATGCTCATCAAGAACCTCGTGCAAAAAGCATCCGTATTTAGGTTTTTTAAATTAATTTTTATTCCTAGAAATGTTTCTCCTTAAAAAAATTAAATCAGAATTTCAGGCATTTGAATCTACTGAGAGAAAACTGTGCATGTAAGGCTTCAGCTACAGGCATGAGAGATGCATGCATTTGAAATAGACAAAATATTTTAAATTCTAAGAAAAGGCAGTGTATGAAGTACTACGATTTATGTCGATTTACATTGACTTAGGCGTGTGAGGGGAAAGACTAATTGAGAGTAGGTGGCTGGGGGCAGTTCTGGGAGGTTCTCTGGTGGAGGTGGGATTTGGAATCAGCTTTGAAATGAGAATTGGTTTTACAGAAGAGCATTGGGAATGGATTAGCAACAGGAAAATGGGTAATATCATTCAAGAAGTTAAAAAACATGAAGAAACATATTTGACTTCCTTAGCATGGCCAGTTAAAGCATAGATCCAGGATTGGCAAACTACAGCACATAGGCCAAATCTGGCCCACAACCCATTTTCGCAAATAAAGTTGAATGGAGCGCAACCACACTCGTTCGTTTGTGTGTTATTTATGGTTGCTTTCACCTTACAGTGGCAGAATCAGTAGTTACAGCAGGGTCCAAATGGTCTTGCAAAACCTAAAATATTTACCATCTGATCCCTTCACAGAGAAACTTTACCACCCCCTGGCATTGCTAAAGATGTACTGGGTAAATAGGATGGGAAGGAAAGGAGGGTAATGGGGTAAAAGGAGGTTTAGAAGAAGAATAAGGAGAAAAAGTAAGTGGAGAGGCAGAAGGCAAGAGCTTCTTAGATTTTGTTTGTGCAAATGTGAGCTGTTTTTTCAGTTCAGCCTGTTTCCCACTTTCAACCAAATATGGAATGACTGTTATTCACAGCCTCTGACAGCTCCACTTTCTGTGGGACTATGGAGATACAGTATAATCACTGTCAGCCCAAGGAGACCTATGATAACAACTTGCCCCGAAGAGTTCAGTGTAATATAAAATTCACAAGTAAAAATTCAAAACTCCAGAGAGCCATAGGATGCATGAATATGTGCCACATGGGGCCTGGAGGCCATTGCATTAGCATCCTGCTTTAGAAGCTCCACACTAAATGTGACAACTAGCAGAGCAGCTCGCCAGGGCGAACTTAGCATTTCCCCAATTTCTAGATGATTCTTTGGTATTACATATCAGATAAGTTAGGAAAATGCTGGGTTAAAGAAAATTAAACATAGTTACTTGCTGCAGGACTTCTCAGAGCCTTTAATATGACTCGCATAGCTCTGGGAGCAGAAGATAAGGTGCTGCATTTCTCAAATGTATTTCACATGAGCTTCACCCACCCCCACACTTTTTTAATAAAACATTTTGGGACACAGTGGCCTAGGCATTATTTCAAGATCAATATATTCCATATACATTGAGAGCTAGATGGAATCTTAAAGGTCGTACAATCCCATGCCCTCATAATAATGTTATGAATTATCTTTTCAGGAATTTTATAAAATCACATTTAGGCCTGGGAATCTGTGCTATTGATATTAATGTGTTCTTTGAAATTTGTTTATGGGGTTTGGGCTTAGAGATTTTATAATTGCAGTTTCTAATCAAATTCTGGCCTCAAATTCTGTACTCTTCTTAGCCCTGAATTCTTTCCTTCCCAAGGGGGTAATGTCAAAAAGGGGGTAAAAATGATAAAACTTTATAATTGACACTTAAAGGTCAGCCACTGGAAAAAATGAACCAGCGCATTGACTCAATGGTCGTGGATGATGAGTTTTGGTTAAAAAAAAAAAATCCTGTATTTCAAATACAGCACAGAATCAGCTCTAATTGCCTGAACTGTGAGCTTCCAAATGAGTGTCTGGGAACTGGCAGTCAGCACCAGTCCACATCTGCTGTGATAAACTCCTGACTCTACCATGTCCCCCATCACGTGAAGAAGCCTTACTGTTTTCCCCAGTAATACTGTCACTTCAATGCAGATTTTGCTTCCTTTGTGACAAGCTTTGTGAACAAGGGAGGGTTACCCTAGGGGTCTCCTCAGAGCTCCAGAATAAACCCAGGGTATTTTCCTGAGAGTCATTTTTAAAATAACTTTTTTTTCTTTTTTTTTGAGATGGAGTCTTGCTGTGTTGCCCAGGCTGGAGTGCAGTGGTGCGATCTCGGCTCACTGCAAGCTCCACCTCCCGGGTTCACGCCATTCTCCTGCCTCAGCCTCTCGAGTAGCTGGGACTACAGGCACGTGCCACTGCGCCCATCTAAGTTTTTTGTATTTTTAGTAGGGACGGGGTTTCACGATGTTAGCCAGAATGGTCTCGATCTCCTGACCTCGTGATCCACCTGCATCAGCCTCCCAAAGTGTTGGGATCACAGGCACGAGCCACCGCGCCCGGCCCTAAAATAACTTTTTATTGAAGTATAATACGCACACATAGACAGAAAAGCACACATCACGATTGCACAGCTCACATTTTGAACCTATGCATGTGCCGCATATCCACTCCTGGAGTGACCATTTTAATCACATAGTCTCCTTAAAGCAAGTACAGATACATTACAATAGTATATCTGATGTTTAAAAATAAATGTCAGACTTCAAATAAGTCAGAGCTCTTCATGGGTCACTGTAGGTTCTGACCCCAGAAAAGCTGCCGTCTATTTCTCCAGAAAAACAAGCAGACTCTTGTTTGCCATTAAGTTGTTTAGTGGAAAGAGTTCGAGAAGAACTGACTAGGCAGGGAAGAAATGAATCATCCCTCACGCTGCGTACTCATCCTGGATTAAGCATTGGGTATGTAGCACCATAAATGTTCACGATGAGCCTGAGGGCAAGTACACAGCACACTTGGGCAACTGAGGCTTCAGGGAGTGGAGTTACCCGCCCATGGCACACCCTGCTGAATTAAAGTTAGGACCCCAGATCTGAATGGCCTGAACATCCATTCTCTTACTCACTCTGTTCAGCTGTCTCTGTGGCATTTCTGTTTTCTTTTGTTTGGGGCAAGTGATCTTACAAGGATCGCTCTCTCGAGATATCTCGATCTCTCTCTCACCCTGTCCTGCTCTCTATGGAGTGAGTATCCTAGCCTCTTGTTGAAAGCACTCCAAAAACAAAAAATTCGTATTTAGGATGGAGACACACACTGATGATCTTGTTGCATAGCCCTCTGTCTGTTTTAGAGGAAAAGCAATCCAAGTTGAATTTGGAACGAATTGCCTTCAAATGGCCATGCTTTGCAATGTACTACTGTAATCTGGGATATTGCAAGGCAGCTTAATGTGCTGGGTGATGACACGTATGGCCATTATGTGGCTCTCCCTCATTGAATGCGCTGGGCGCAGCCCAAACCATAAATCTGCCAGCAGACAAAACATAAAATTTACATGCAAGATCAAATCTCCCCTGTCCTGATTTTTATACAAGGGTCACCAGTGGGTAGTAAATTAAGATTCAGAATAAAAGTTACCTGCAGGTGCTAAATCACTAGACCATGTCGGGATCATAGAATTTTCTTTTGTTAATAACGCCAGTGTGTGTTATCAGCGCCTGTGCTTATATAAACCATGGGTCAATGTTTGTATAAGAAAAGGTGCCCTTTGTCCCTCAGAGATTTTGGATTTCTTTTGTCAAACGTAGTTACATTGTTTTCCCGAACAGCAGGATATCTGGTACCAAGACCTGGGTTTGAAAGCTAAACATAGGAGACCAGACATGCTTGGATGGTCTGTAGTACTAATAAATCTCTGGTTGCCGAGAAATTACACATATATTTTAATTTCATTAGCTTTCAGGAAATATTTATTGAGCACCTGCTGCCAGATACTGTGCTGGCCACTGAATGTGCAAATATGAGTAAGACAATTCCATTGAGAAATGATCAATCAGGGACCAGGGCAAGAGAAGGAAACTACTCCAGGTATTTTAAGCAGGCAGAGATTTTTATGTTGGAAATAAGAGGCTTATAAAATCCCAGGAAGCATCGAAGGAATGCTTCAAGGCCTGGCCTCCAGAAATGATCCCCGGAGCACCTCTGAGGCACAATCCAGTCAACAGGAAGGAGGTACCAAGAATCCATTGTCACCAATGCTTCCCCTGCAATTGTCTCCTAACAGAGTGGAGAATGCATTCCTCCCGTTTTCTACCACACGTCTCTGAGTGCGTATACATCAAAAGATGTAACATTTTCCTGACCAGACCTGGAAATTGCTTATGTTGCATAAAAATATTCTACTCAGGGTTAGAGAGTGCCATGTAAAGATCTTTGAATCTTCCAACTGGCCTGTAATGTGCTTCACTGATTTGTGCTGCACTTTCATTTAACTAAGCAGCATTTACTGAGGAACTGCTATGCACTGATTAGTGCGAAGTTAAATTCTAGGAGGAATACAGAAGATATGTATGATGTAACACCTGTTCTGTAGGGGTTTACAGTAGTACCTTGCAAAGACAGTATTTTAAAATTACAAAGTGCTCCGGAATACATTTTCTTCCTATGCGCCTCATGGCCACACACCTGTCAGAGCGGGTATGGGGGTGTGGGGACAGAGTAGCAACGGGAGCAAAGCCTCAGCAAGTGGCCCATGTATCTACTCTCCATCTGTAAAATCACCTCTTTCTTGCTAGCAGAGTTTTATACATGATGGAACAGGGACCATGTATGGAAAGCAGATGGGAAGCAGTGTGCTCTGCCCTCCCACCGCACTGTGCCAGGACTTCCCTTAAAGAGATCCTCTGTGTGCACAGGATGACTGGTGTGCTGGCGGAGGTGGCTTGGGTGGGTTTGGGTAAGAAGAGAACCCAGAAGTTTGCATTTCATTGTCTCATGCTTGTCAACATCCCTACGTCTACCTTGTATAGATGGCAGGCTCCTTCAGATTGAGAGGAATAAAGTGATGAACCGGTTTCCTTGGGTGACAGTGGGGAAGGGTAGAGGGAAGTTAGCATAAGGAGAACATCTAAGGAATACAGGACATCCCATGATATCAGGGCTATTACCGAGGACACAGCAGGAGTCTGAGTGTCTGATAAAGGCTCCTATGATGATGGTAATTATTATTGTAACAAAAGCCACTAATACTTGCTGAGAACTTATTTTATTCCAGGAACTGCACTAAGACCTGTATATCCTTACCTCTTCTTTTTGTTTCATTTCATTTTTATATTTTATTTTTAAAAACTAGATAACAGAATCACAACTCAGAGAAGCATAAATGGATATTCCTGCCCCTGGACAACTGTGTTGTTATTTTTGTATATCCCTGCAGAGATGTCTTATGCATACATAAACAAATATATGTATTTATACCCTATCTTTTACTTTTTTTTGAGACAGAGTCTTGCTCTTTCACCAGGCTGGAGTGCAGCGGCGCCATCTTGGCTCACTGCAACCTCCAACTCCCTGGTTCAAGTGATTCTCCTGCCTCAGCCTCCGGAGTAGCTGGTATTACAGGCACACACCAGCACGCCCAGGTAATTTTTGTATTTTTAACAGGGACAGGGTTTCACCATGTTGGGCAGGATAGTCTCTATCTCCTGACCTTGTGATCTGCCTGCCTCAGCCTCTCAAAGTGTCGAGATTACAGGTGTGAGCCACCACGCCCGCCCTCTTTTACTTTTTAAACACAAACAGAGGCATTCTGTATACCTGTTGCAGACTCAGCATTTTCATTGAACGATGTGTTGTGATTTTGTGGTTCTTTCCAGGGAAGAACATAAAAGCACCCATTTATTTTTATTTTGGGGAGGGCAGCATTATATCCTATTGTTTGGATTAACATAATTTGTTTAGTCTTCTGTTAATAACTGTTGAAATTGTTTGTTTACAAATAGAAATAATGCCACAATGAAAAACCTCTTGTGTGAAGACATTTCCATTGCCAATAGATCTGTAGGATACTCCTAGAAGGGGAATTGCTAAGTCAATAGGTGTTTGTCCCCTTCGCTTTCCCTTCCCCTTCCCCTTTCTTTCTCCTTCCCTTCCCTTTCCCTTCCTTTCCTTCCATTCCTTCCCTCTTTCCTTTCCTTCCTTTTCTTTCCTTGGAGTTGCTGTAGTTGCCCAGGCTGGAGTGCAGTGCCACCATCTCAGCTCACTGCAATCTCTGCCTCCTGGGTTCAAGTGATCTTCCCACCTCAGCCTCCCAAGTAACTGGGACTACTGGCACCTGCCACCATGCCTGGCTACTTTTTGTATTTTTAGTAGACACTGGGTTTCACCTTGTTGTCAAGGCTGGTCTCAAACTTCTGACCTCAAGTGACCTTCCCACCTCAGCCTCCCAGTGCTGGGATTTGAGGCATGAGCCACTGCACCCGGCCTGTCAATAGATATATGTCTTTATCATTTTGGGTAGATATTGCCAATGTGTCCTGCGTGGCAGTCAGTCTATTTATCTATATGGCAGCGGACACATTTCTGTTCCCCACAACACACTGAGTTCTTTGACTTCTGCATCACTGTTAGGGAGCTAGGCAAAAACTGCTGCCTCGGTTTAGTTAAAACAGACACTTACCTTATTGTGAGTGAACGTCTTTTTCCGTGTTTGATTATTTGCATTTTGCATTTATATTTTCTCTCTGCTTTGGCTTATCTCTTTGACTTCCATTTCTAGAAGTTCCTATTCGTGAGAGAGGTGAATCTTTTGTCCGTGATGTGAGTTGCTGATATTCCCCCATTTGTCAGTTGTTTTTTTTTAAGCTTTATATATGTGGTTTTGCTGTGCTAACTTTAAAACATTTGATGTAACTGAACTTTTTCTTCCAGGTTTTGTACTGTATTGGAAGGGTGCTTCCCATTGTGATGTTACCAACACATACTCACATGTTTTTTTTTCCTAGTACATCTAAAGCTTCATTTTTGATCTATTGCCATTTATTCTGGTACAAGATGTATGTATTTCTTTGTATGTTTCTGGTGGCTATCCTGTTATCCTAATACCATTTACTGAAAACCCCTATTTTCTCTCTGATTTGAGATGTCGCTTTTATACACTATTATTTCATTTAATTTTCATGACAATTCTTTGAGGTTGGCCTCGGGTTCCCATTATATAGATGAGGAAAATGAGGCTCAGAGAGGTCACATAAATCGTACCCCTGGAAATGGAGTTGTCCGGGTTTGAGCCTGGGTCTGCTCTAGTGGCCATTGTGCTATGTTGCTTCTGTCAACAGCAGTTCTACAGGGTGCTCAGTCAGGAGCTGACTTTCTGCTCCACCTCATGTTATTGTGGCTCAGCCCTTGTCTGTCTCTGTTGTGACTGCTCCAGCGTTATCTACTAATACCTCCTTTCTGCAGCTCTTGGGATCAAATGCTTTAAAGGGGAGACTGATTCATCAGTCTGCAGCCATCCACTGCAGCACTCCTCGTGGGCAGAGCTCTCAGGCAAGACCGCTTCCAATGCCATAACCTGTTTGTAGGTCTGCTGCCCACCCCACTGGTAGCCTCAGTCAAGGTAGAGGAGCCACCCTCTGTGATGCAGCCACCCACAGGAGAGGGGTCCTTCACTCTGAGACTCCCCAGAAGGGGGCAGTTTGCTCAGCTGTCTTGGGGTATGGGCAGTGTCCATCATTCTTGGCATGAATAAAGCCTTATATCCTCTCTTTACAAATCAGAGCTCTTGGGATGTAAGCAACAGAAAACCAACTTGAGCTAACTGCATCCAAGAGGAAAAGAGCAGAGGTCTAACTAGCCTGGGGATGCCAGGATTCAGGAGCTTCAAAGCCATCAAGGGTCTGTCTGTCTTCTCTCTTCCTCTTCTTCTCTTTCTACCACTTCATAAATCTGAAAGAGGCCCTGTGAGCTGACAGCTTGACAGTGCACAAAATCCAAGAGAAAGATTCTGACAGGCCGGACTTGGATCATAGATTTTTACTGAAATAATCACTATGGCCAGGGAAGGGGGGCATGAAACGTGTGAATGGCCCTAGGGCGAGGGTGAATGGGAATTGTCATTGGAAGTTGCAACAAAATCATGTGGTTGGAAGGGGGAGGAGTAGGGAGAGGGTGACTTTTACCAAAGGAGAGGAGGAAAGGTATAGGGGCAGAGAGCAAAAGTACAGACTGGTCCCATTTTGTTCTGTCCTTTGACTAACAGCCAGATCTGATATCTAATTTTGTCTGATATTGTCTCATTTTGACACCAAATCATGTCTCCTTCTTCCCTTCTTATTTCTAGGCAGTCTCATTCTACCTAGAAGTTCCTGTGAATTTTAAAGCAACCACCTTCTTGGATTTGTGGCTACTGATCAGTTTGTGTCAGATAAATGTATTTGCATACTTATGGATTCTCTTATCCAATAAGGTGTTATTGAATTCTACATGCTAGTGGTCTGCTCTGTTGCTATTATTGTGGATTGGAGATTCAAGATCTATAAGTAGTCAGTCCCCTGAGGTATCAGTTAGGAGAAACAGAAATCCTCTAGCACTAGCTCAAGCAAAATGTGGGATGTGATGAACATACCTTGGAAATAAGACCTCAGGAAGGACCCAGAAATAGGCTTAGGAAGGATTTAGGATTTCTTGTGCATCTCTTGTGCCTGCTTTTGCCTATGGGTTTTCTTCCTTCTTGGGCTCAGTGGCCACATGTATCCTGCTGATTCATCTCTGGAGCTTATGTATTATAGTTCTGGATACCTACAGAGACCAATTGTATTAGTTTGCTAGAGTGGCCATAATAAAGTATCACAGACTGGGTGGCTTAAAGTACAACAGATAGCTGTTGTCTCACAGTTCTGGAGGTGTGAAGCTCAAGAACATGGTGTCCACAGGGTTGGTTTCTGAGAGCTGTGGGAATCTGTTCCATGCCTCTCTCTCCACTGGTTTTCTGGCTACTTTTGTATTCCTTGGCCTGTAGAAGTATCGCCTCCATCTCTGCCCTCACATGCACATGATGTTCTCCCTGAGTACATGTGTCTGCGTTCAAATTTCTCCTTGTGTAAGGACACCAGTCACTGGATTAGGGCCCATCCTAATGACCTCATCCAGACTAGTTATATCTGCAACAACCCTATTTCCAATAAGGTCACATTCTGAGGAGCTAGAGGTTAGGATTCCAACATATGGATTTTCAGGAGACACAGTTCAACCCGAGACACCAATTCTTTCTCCGTCTAAATTTCAAGCCTCCAGAAGACGGAAGCTAGCTTGCCTATTTTGAGTCAAGAGACAGGCACGTACCGCCAACAAAATCAACATGGTGGGTTAGGGGTAGGGAGAAAGAACACCCATCCCTGTGGATTGGGGAGATTTACAAGAACCACAAAAAGTCTACTCTGGAAGCTTTGCACATTGGCTTCCCCCACCTACTTCTAAACTGCAAATGCCCCTAAGTGGCCAGTCATTATTGACAGATACCTTAGCAATGACTTAGCAGAGCTGGCAAGACATGGTCCCTTTCAATCTGGTAACCGAAACTCAGGCTCACCCTGACAAAACTGGGAACCTGGTCACCTTCCCCAGACTTTATGTTTGGCAAGATGTTACATTTACACAAATCCTTGTACTCCTTTCTTATTTTCTGTAAGAAAGGAACAAACTTTGTTTCAGGTTATCAATTTTTTTTTTTTTTTTTTTAAAGAAAATTGGATAATGCAAAATATGAAGCAAATATAAAGCAGCCCTAATCCCACCTGCCTGAAGTAGACACTGTTGGTTGGGCATGGTGGCTCACGCCTGTAATCCCAGCACGTTTGGGAGGCCAAGGCAGGCAGATCACGAAGTCAGGAGTTCGAGACCAGCCTGGCCAAGATGGTGAAACCCTGTGTCTACTAAAAAGACAAAAATTAGCTGAGTGTGGTGGCAGGTGCCTGTAATCCCAGCTACTCAGGAGGCTGAGGCAGGCGAATCGCTTGAACCCGGGAGGCAGAGGTTGCGGTAAACTGAGATCGTGCCACTGCACTCTAGCCTGGGCAACAAGAGTGAAACTCCATCTCAAAAAAAAAAAAAAGAAAAAGAAATAAAAGAAATAGACACTGTGAACACTTTGATATACTTACTTTCTTCCAAACTTATTTGGTATTTAAAAACAAATGTATGTATATGCAAATGCATGCACACGTGTTAACATAAATGGGGCAGTGTCATATGTAATATTTTGTCTTTTTAATTTAAATGTTATTTTTATCCAATTCCATGTTAATATGTATAGCTCTACATCCAATTTTTAAAATAGCCACATGGCATTTCATACTATATTTACTCCTTCTATGAAGAGATGTTTTGGATTATTTTCAAATTTTTGTTATTAGCAATAAATTAATGACTGTTCTTATCCACGTATCTTGATGAATTTTTAGAAGTAGAATTGCAGGGTCAAAGGGTGTAGTGCTCTGCCTTAGATAAGAAGATAGGAGAATAGGTTAGTAGTGGCCTGGTAACTGCAGTCTCTCCCCAAACACACACAGACAATGCGAGAAAATCTGTTTATGAGTAACATCAAGTAGCCGAGAGAATGAGTTTCCCGGGCCCCGGATAGGTGCTGGTCTCTCAGCAGGAGTTTGCATCAGGCTGCTCATGTTATTGGAACTGATTTTCTTTGCTCTCATATATCAATTTATAGCCTAGAGCCCTGTTCTCCTGCAGCGGCAGGCACAGATCCAGTGATGAGGCTGCTACCCTCATTACTAAGAGTTGATTAGTTTTTCTGTCTGGTTTACAATTTAGCTGTAGATTGCTGCTCTTCCCACATCTGGGTTGAAGTCTAGCTTGTGAGATGTCCTGATCTCCTCTGGCCTCAAACTGGGTGCTAACTGGAGCAGGTGGTGGGCCCATGTGGCTCAAGAGGCTGCGGGAAGAGGGTGGATTTTAATGTTGAACAGAGTGGGCAGGGGTTTTTCTCTCTTAAAGCCATGTATAAACCAAACAAAACAGAAACAAGAGACAAGTCAAGTGGCCCTTTACTCTCCAGGAAAATGTCCCTGCATTCCTGTTTTAAAGTCCTTCCTGCATTAAATAGAGGAATTGATGCATGGCATTTTATTTAAGCTGGAATTATTCTTTATGTCACCAAAGGCTTCTTTCAAATCACCTGCACATGACAGATTATAAAACTCAAGCAGTTCTGACATCTGGGTTGACAGTCCCCCAGTAGATCTTTGTCTCCTGGGATGTCTGTAGATCTCTAATTCTTGGCTTGTTTGTCTTTTGGTTTCTGGAGCCCGCAGGGCTACTCTGTAGGGAGGGGACAGGAAGGCTATATGTGTGCACACGTGCACTCACCAACATGTGCACCCATATGCATACATATAAGGCACAGTTCCTGTATCATCAAAGGAGTCTAACCTGGGTCCAGTTGCACAGCTTCTTAAAAAGACTTACACAAAACTATCTATTTTTAAGTGTCCCCATATTCACTTTTACTCCTTGTGATTCATCGTGAGATTATTGCAATGACTGGCAGACTTTGTTTGCAGTTACAACCATTCGTCAACTTGTAGACAACAGTGACTGAAACAATGGAGTGACAGAGAAGCCAGAGGACAGTGGATCCCAGTAGGCACAAGATATGGTGGTTTGAGAGGAAACAGGAGGTGCTAGCAAGTTTTTTTTTTTTTTTTAATGAGTGTTATAGGAAGTGAAGGAGCAAAAACAGGCTAAAGGAATCCAGACAGACCCTTGAAAATGCACTCCAAGGTGTGTTTGGAGATGAATTGAACTACCCTAATTTTATAACTTAGAAAGTATATTATGTGTACCCAGAGTTTACTATGCAACAGGAACTATGCTAAATGGTTTACATACATCATTTCATTAGCTGCTTATAAAACCCACCTGTGGCATCATTATTAGCCCATTTTACAGACAGGAAAGCCAAGCCTGGGAGAAGCTACATAATATGCCTAGGATCACATAGCTAATGCACAGTGAGCTGTGATTTAAACCCAGTCCTCTCAGACTCCAGAGCCTTCCTGTGCTCTTAGTGATGATAGTCCTAAATCCCTCCCCCTGTCCCCAACCCCAACTGCTGTTCACATGTGGCTTTTGGATTTGAAGATAATGCTTACCTTGAGACAGTAAATAAATGCTGGGGGGACATCATTTTGCCAGCAATATGCTACTTTTTAATGCTGGAAAGATGGTTCTTCCTGGGGCGGGATTATAACAAAAATTGTAATACTTGGAGTTAATCAAGCATGGACTAGGGACCAGTTTTTGCACTAAGGCCTTGACATGTGTTATGTCATTTATTCCCCACAGCAAAACAATGAAAGAGGTACTGCCACGGTCCCTACTATTTGTAACAATTTTGTCTGTTTATTTTTGTTTTGATCCCCTTACCCCCTTTAGAATCTGAATTTCATAGGCCAGGCACAGTGGCTCATGCCTGTAATTTCAGCACTTTGGGAGGCCGAGGCGGGCGGATCACCTGAGGTCGGGAATTTAAGACCAGCCTGACCGACATGGAGAAACCCCGTCTCTACTAAAAATATAAAATTAGCTGGACATGGTGGCAGGCACCTGTAATCCCAGCTACTCGGGAGGCTGAGGCAGGAGAATTATTGAGCCCGGGAGGCGGAGGTTGCGGAGAGCCAAGATTGTGCCATTGCACTCCTGCCTGGGCAACAAAAGTGAAACTCCATCTCAAAAAAAAAAAAAAAAAAAAAGAATCTGACCTTCATGAAGGTAGGAATCATTTCTTCTGATTCACCAATATGTTGCTAGTGTCTAATGCAGTGTCTAGCAAATGAGGATTCAAAAATTTACTGTTGAATCCACGAATGAATGAGTATTTTAAAGATGCAGTAAGTGAAGTCTGGAGAGATTAGGTAACTTGCCCAAGGTGGCAGGGGACCCAGGAGCTCTGGAATCATTTGTCTACTCCAAGTAGGAGTTAACAGTTATAATAAGGGAAAATCAGGCCTGTAGAAAATTTTTTAGAAATAAAATTGTGGCCCATTCTACCTTGGGTCAGCAGTATGTAGCAGTCGTGCTAGACCATCTAGGATGGGTACATGGAGGCTGCTATCACAATATATACCATACTGGGTGGCTTTAAACCACAGACATTAATGTTTTTAGAGTTCTGGAGACTGAAAGTCCAATATCAAGGTGCCAGTAAGGTTGGTTTCTTCTGAGCCTTCTCTTCTGGGTGGGAGATGGTTGCCATCTTGCCATGTCCTCACATGGTCTTTCCTTTGTGCATGCTCATATCTGATGTCACTCTGTGTGTCCTAATCTCTTCTTTTCATAAAGACACCAGTCACATTGGATTAGAACCCACCCATAAGGCTTCATTATCTTAATTATCTGCTTGAAGACCCTATCTCCAAATGCAATCACATTCTGAGTTACTGGGTGTTCAGACTTCAACATAGCAATTTTAGGGAGAACACAGTTCAGCCCGTAGGAATTTGGTTGTCACTATTCCAGCTTAGGAGTTGGAACAAGATATTCTTTATAATTTCTTTGTGTCTACATTGGAAAACCTCACGGTTCCTACAAGAAAACTGCACTGACTTTTTTTGCCAGAAGGGTTCTAGTTTCCTTGGCACTTCTCGCTCTGTATTTAGCCTCCTATAAATCTGTTTAAAACCCTGCCTTGTGGCTCTGCAGGCAAGAGCACTGTCCCAGGCACATCTTTCTCTAAAATCAGCTGGGGAAACTTGGAGGAAGGCATTTTTAAACAGAAGCTACAGGAATACTGCCACATGGAGCCAGATGCTGGTCCATTTAGACTGCTGGGGTGTGACTGGCTACCTTTCTTAGGGATAGGGCTTGTTGAGATTAGGCCAGGATGAACTGAGAAGACACTAATCTAGACTTCAGGGAAAAAACAGATCAATTTACAGACAGCACCTTGTCTTTCCTTGCTCATTTGAGTCACTCCTTACTTAAATATATTAAGTACCCACTGAGTCCTTTCTCTGAGTAAGACACATCACTAAGGGTTTTGCAACCTGGGCATTAATGACATATTATCGGACAGATAATTCTGTATTGTAGGGAGCTATCCTAAGCATTGCAGGATGTTGAGCAACATCCTTGTTCTCTATCCACTGGATACCAGTGGCACCCTAGTTGTGAGAACTAAAAATGCCTCAAGATATTCCCAAATATCCCCTGGGAGGCAAAATGGAAAGTCACTGTGCTGAGTGATTTATATACATTAAAGCATTTAATAGTCAACTGCCTACCCGCAATTATTTCCTACTCTGCACAGCTGGAGCCTGAGTCACAGGGAAGTTAGATGTTACACCCATTGTCCTCACCCTAGACGGCAGCAAGGATGCAACACATCCCCAGAGCTGAGGTTTTAAGTTGCAATGCCTCTTGTCACCCTGAGAAGTATCATAAGGTCTCACTAGAAGCCCAGGTTGCACACCTGAACTGGGCAATTTCTTTCTTTTTTTTTGAGATGGAGTCTCACCCTGTCGCCCAGGCTGCAATGCAATGGTGTAATCTCAGCTCACAGAAACCTCCGCCTCCCGGGTTCAAGTGATTCTCCTGCCTCAGCCTCCCGAGTAGCTGGTATTACAGGCACATGCCACCACACCCAGCTAATCTTCAGTACAGACAGGGTTTTACCATGTTGGCCAGGCTGGTCTCAAACTCCTGACCTTGTGCTCCGCCTGCCTCAGTCTCCCAAAGTGCTGAGACTACAGGCGTGAGCCACTGCACCCAGCCAAACTGGGCAATTTCTATTGATGAGAAGGCTTCTGATTTGTTCCTTTGTTTGTACAGCAAGTATGTTTTGAACTCTTATGTCAGGCACTGTTTTAGATGTTGGATGGGATGCTGAAGTGAATCAAATGATACAAATCCCTGCCTTATGGAGTCTGGAATGTACAAATAGGTGGCATAACATTCCGAGTCCTCTGGATATGTGACAAGGCAGTGAGACCCCATTATCACATAGGTGATATGTTGACATTTTGCTTTTCTTCCTTTATAATTACTGTTATTGTTGTTGTTCTGTCAGTACCAATATTGGCTTAAGAGCTTTACTCCAGCCAAACTTTGAATTCCAAGATTGCATTTCAGCTACTGAAAAAAAAACCATATGCTGCTTTGGTAGAATCGAAATAAAGCTCAGAATCAGAAAGCCTATGTATTTTTAACGCAATATTGCAAAATAGCTGCTCAGCATTTTTTCAAATCCAATCAGTTAAATTTTGTCTCATTTTCTCTCCTTACCTGGATAAATGATAGGGTTTTGATGTTCTTGCGAGTCATTTAATAATAAAGGCTTGAATCTAGCCCATTTAAACTCCCTTTTAATGGGCTAGAGTTGATGCTGTGATTTTTTTTTTTTTTAAAGAATTTTGTTTCATTTTAGGGTCCATGTGAATTCTTCCCATAAGAGCACGCACAGAGGTTTCTAACACTTACGGAAGTCTTTTGATAAATGGCACCATAAACGTAGGCAATTTTCTACATCTTGTTCATAGGCTTTTGAAATTTACAAGGTTTCCTTTAATACAATTGTCTATGCCAGCTAACAGGCAGTTTTATGGTCTATCTGTATTTATCATTAGGATAAAAAAAACCCTTCATCTTAGATTCTTTATTCTCACAGGCACATAAATAATTCCAAATAGCCAGCAATATCTTGGCCACTATTTGATTTGGTAGCTTTGGGGGAAATAGCTCCTATTTTGCTTATTTCTACCATGCACATTTTCTTGAGTTTTGAAAGGCAAGGGCAAATTCTAAAATGTGTGATGTGAGTCTGACTAATGTATCCAGAAGTGTCTAAATGCAGTTTTGAAACAATCATGACATGATTGAAATTCCTTGGAACCCTATGCACACCTTTATCTTAGAAGCTGGGGGAAGTGGGCACAGAGAAATGCTTTCAGAGTGGCCGGCGGGTTTTCAGGTTCTATTTAAGACTGTCACAGCTCACAAACTTATAGAATTGTTAAAAATTGAGTTACATCTCCATTATACCAGAGCAATCAGTTGAATAGTTTGTCATCCTCTTAAGACAGTAAGATCAAGTCAGTTTGTCCTCCAAAAGACTGGAATTAACCTGTTTTGACAGTTTTTAATAGTAATTTTAAAAATAAATTTTGGCCCCTACTGTAGTTACATCTAACTACTTCCAACATGGTACAAAATATAAAAAGATTTAGTTGTTGTTGCAGGAGAAATATTACATTATATATTAGGTATCTAAAAATTCTATTTCCTTATATGCTGTTACTGAAGTCATATAGCTCACATGCTACTATATTAGGACTATTTCAGCTGTGTATTGTAGTAACAGAGAAATGAAAGGAAAAAATAAGATTAAGTTAACTTCTCTTTTATGTTTAAAAACCTAAGCCTAGAGATGGAAGTTCAGGGCTAATATGATGGTACCACAAAGGCATTGGAGACCCTGGCTGCTTCTAGCCATTTGTTCTCCATCCTTAGAATGCGTGATCATTGGCTTATGGTCCAGAATGGTTGCTGGAGTGCCAAGCATCACAGCCAGATTCCAGGCAGCATGAGGGAGGAAGAAGAGAAGTCTCTGCCCACAATCTTTTAAGGAGACTTTGTGGGAGTCTCACACAATATTTCTATTTACATATTTTTTAAAAATGTATTTGACTTTTATTTTAAATTTAGGGGTACATGTGCAGGTTTGTTATATAGGTAAACTTGTGTCATGGGGTTTTGTTGTACAAATTATTTTGTCACCCAGGTATTAAGCCTAGTACCAATTAGTTATTTTTCCTGATCTTCTCCCTCCTCCCACCCTCCACCCTTTGATAGGCCCCAGTGTGTGCTGTTCCCAACTATGTGTGTTCTCATCATTTAGCTTCTACAGATAAGTGAGAACACACGGTACTTGGTTTTCTGTTCCTGTGTTAGTTCACTAAGGATAGTGGCCTGCAGACTGGCTTGCAGCTCCATTCATGTTCTTACAAAGGATATGATCTCATTCTTTTTATGGCTGCATAGTATTCCATGATGTACATGTACCACATTTCCTTTATCCAGTCAATCATCGATGGGCATTTAGGTTGATTCCATGTCTTTGCTATTGTGAACTGTGCTGCAATGAACATACATGTGTATGTGTCTTTATAACAGAATGATCTATATTGCTCTGGGTATGTACTCAGTAATGAGATCACTGGGTTAAATGGTAATTCTGTTTTTAGATCTTCGAGGAATCTC
Organism: Colobus angolensis palliatus; assembly: GCF_000951035.1. Classification (NCBI taxonomy): domain Eukaryota; kingdom Metazoa; phylum Chordata; class Mammalia; order Primates; family Cercopithecidae; genus Colobus; species Colobus angolensis. The sequence goes on from NW_012114711.1 coordinate 1,365,604, forward strand.
TACACTATCTTCCACAATGGTTGAACTAACTTACACTCTCACCAAGTGTGTAAGTATTCCATTTTCTCTGCAACCTCACCAGTATCTGTTATTTTTTGACTTTTTAATAGTAGCCATACTGACTGGTATGAGATGGTATCTCATTGTGGTTGTGATTTGCATTTCTCTAATAATCAGTGATTTTGAGCTTTTTTTCATACGCTTGTTGGCTGCATGTACATCGTGTTCTTTTTTCTTTTCCTTTTTTTTTGAGACAGAGTCTCACCCTGTCGCCCAGGCTGGAGTGCGGTGGCGTGATCTCAGCTCACTGCAACCTGCAACCTCCGCCTCCCAGGTTCAAGCGATTCTCCTGCCTCAGCCTCCCGACTGAATAGCTGGGACTACTGGCACCTGCCATTAGGCCTGGGTAATTTTTGTATTTTTAGTAGAGACAGGGTTTCACCATGTTGTCCAGGCTGGTCTTGATCTCCTGACCTCATGAGCCGCCCAACGTGGCCTCCCAAAGTGCTGGGATTACAGGCGTGAGCCACCACACCCAGCCCTACACGTATGTCTTCTTTTGAAAAGTGTGTGTTCATGTCCTTTGCCCACTTTAAATGGGATTTTTTTTCTTGTAAATTTGTTTAAGTTCCTTGTAGATGCTAGATATTAGACCCTTGGCAGATGCACAGTGAGCAAAAATTTTCTCCTATTCTGTAGGTTGTTAACTGTTGATAGTTTTTATTTTTTTGGCGGTGCAGAAGCTCTTTAGTTGGATTAGATCCCATTTGTCAATTTTTGCTTGTGTTGCAATTGCTTTTGGCATCTTTGTCATGAAGTTTCTGCCCGTTCCTATGTCCAGAATGGCATTGCCTAGGTTGTCTTCCAGGGTTTTTGTAGCTTTGGGTTTTACATTTAAGTCTTTACTCCATCTTGAGTTTATTTTTGTATATGGTGCAAGGAAGGGGTCCAGTTTCAATCTTCTGCATATGGCTAGCCAGTTATCCCAGAAGGATTTATTAAATAGTGAATCCTTCCCCCGTTGCTTTTTTTTGGTCAGGTTTGTCAAAAATCAGATAATTGTAGTATGCAGCGTTATTTCTGGGTTCTCTATTCTGTTCTATTGGTCTATGTGCCTCTTTTTGTATCAGTACCATGCTGTTTTGGTTACTGTAGCCCTGTAGGAAATATCTAGAAAATCCCGTAATCTCAGCCCAAAAGCTTCTTAAGCTGATAAACAACTTCAGCAAAGGCTCAGGATACAAAATCAGTGTGCAAAAATCACTAACACTTCTACACACCAACAACACTGAAGTGGAGAGCCAAATCAGGAATGCAATCTCATTCACAATTGCCAGAAAGGAAAAAAAAAATACCTAGGAATACAGCTAACCAGGGAAGTAAAATATTTCTGTAAGGAGAACTAGAAAACACTGCTGAAAGAAATCAGAGATGACACAAACAAATGGAAAAACATTCCATGCTCATGGATAGGAAGAATCAATATTGTTAAAATGGCCATACTGCCCAAAGCAATTTATAGATTAAATGCTACTCCTATTAAACTACCACTGACATTCTTCACAGAACTAGAAAAAACCATTTTAAAATTCATATGGAACCAAAAAAGAGCCCAGATAGCCAGTGCAATCCTAAGCAAAAAGAACAAAGCTGTTGGGCTCCATTTATATCTTATTGGCCAAAACTTAATTACCTGGTCATATCTAGTGGCAAGGGAGGTTGGGAAGTCCAATCTTTTGGTTTGGAGGTGATGTACCCAGTTGAAAACCAGAATTCTGTTCCTGAGAAAGTTGAAAAAATAGTAGTATTTACACCTGCTTATTCCACTAGGCCAAAGAAACAGACTTGCCAAGTAAATGTTGCTGAGCCTCTTCTGGTTTCAAACAGCTACTCTCAGGGTAACTGTGTCTTCTTTGAATAAATGTCAATTCTCTTCTCTCTTCCCCTTCCTAGTATCCCTCCATGGTATCTGGTTGAGGAGCAGGCTAACCACCTCACGGGACAGCTGGCTGGTGGGGAGACCCTCTGTGCCTGCTGTGGTGTGGCTGAGATGGGCTGGGCTGTCGTTCTGGTGAATGCTCGGTCTCTGAAGTTTGCACCTGTCTGCTGCTGCTGGTGACTGCAGACTCGGCCACACCTCTGTTCATGAGATCTCTCCAGTCCTCTGAGAACGTCCACCACCGACTCCTGGGTGCCTTAGGAACGTCTCATCTAAGCACATGCAGGTAGAGGGAATCAGAGGCCAGACCTGAGGCCAAGACCTTTACCTGGGACTGTCCCCTTCCCATACTTCTCTCAAAGGGGTGAAGGGTCCCTCCAGGTGATCTAGGGAGACACAGGGTGCCAGCCCCAAAGTTTCTACAATTTCCTTCTCTCAAGGTTCAACCCTGAGGGCAGAGGAAGGAGCAAATTGAGGGCTCTGGGCTGTTAAGTCTCTGTCTTCCTTTCTCTCTTGTAGCTGCTGCTTCTGGTGTCCTGATGTCTCCCTGCTCTGTGGAATTCACTGTTGTGTGGGAAACGGCCTTTTCCTTTCCCAGTAAGCATCATGGCTTAGCCTTAGTGGTAAAAGGGCTGAGGGGAAAAGAAAAAGAAAAAAAAATCACAAGGAAAAATCCTTAGTAAAATATTCTTTTGATACATGTAAAAGTTGCTTGTTTCCTGCAATATAGAAGAAACACTGTGTATATGTGTGAGTATGTGTGAGTGTGTGTGTGTGTGTGTGTGTGTGTGTGTATTTTATTGGAGACACAGTAAAAATCAGCTTTCATTCTAACTGGTCCAGTTATCAAGAACATCATATTAACAAGAAACCTAGTTAAAGGTTGTTGTTGTTTTTTAACAATACTATTAACACATGGCAAGATTAGAATGTGTGCTATTTTTAAAAATACGAAGTTATTTGGATTTTAAGAGTATTGTATTTTACAATAGTTGAAAATTTTTCTGTTACATCAGTAATATTGTCAAAGTAATGGATAAAACCATAACTTACACATGAAAGTCATCTACTAGATCTGATACTACTTAGTTTATTATCGAAATTGGAAGGATTCATTGAGCAGCATAGAAATTTGTTTACATATTACTTTGGGATGCTAGGTATTTGTGGAACTAAAAAGAATCAGGCACTTTTGTACTTTGTTTTTGAATCTGTGACGTTTTTCAAATTTAGTTCATAATAAATTGATGCAATTTCATACTTAGGAACACAAAAAAGTATTGTATTTTACTATTATTAGTGTTTCCAGTTCCTGGCATGTGTTTATTGAATGAATAAATGAATGAACTACATATATACTTGAAATCAAGAAAGAGGAAGGAAAAAGGAAAAGAACTCACAAATCTCAAGATGAATCCCTTTTTTTTTCTTTTTAACTTCAGATATTCTTCCCCCTTTGGCATTTTGATGATCTTAATTCAAACTCAGACGCCCCTCGGCACATTTTTTATCCTGCTCAGAGGCGATATGAAATTTACACTGTCATTGGCAGTAATTGCGTTAGGGAGCATCATCGATACCCTCCTCCCTCCAGCCCCTGCTCTGGAGCTCGTGCTTCCTGCCACGTCTCAGCCTCTGTCTGTGGAAATGCACGGTGTCCACATTAAGAACATGTTTTGTTCTGTCTCATTTACTCAGCGACACTCAGAAAGGAGGGTGGTTACAGAGCCGAGAGGGCAGCACCACTTATTCTAAAGCAATAAACATTTTCTTTATCTTTTTTCTTCTTTCACGTTGGTGGCTGTTAATTGTAAACTTTTGTGATACTGGGAGCAGTAAAAAGAGCCATGAAATTGTTCCTGTGAATTGTAGTACTTTGGGCCTGTGGCATTTATTTGTTTGGATATTTATTATTTTAAAAATGGATATACTTTAAAGATCTAATAAGTTTTCTTGAGAGACCCAGGGTAGCTGCTTTTTTAAAAAAAAAATTAAGGTGGCCAAATATTAATCTAAAGATTAATAAAGTTCTGCTAGTTTCCTGGGGCTATACAAGGTGCGATGACTTTTGGTCATACTTACCTCATTTTTTTTTTCCAGAAAAGAAAATGCCTTATGATTTCATGAGGGCTTTACTGAACTGTGACTGGAAGTTTGGGGCTTTGTAATTCATCCATCTTAGAGAAATGGACATCTTTGCATTACTGGTGTAATATTTGCTGGGTGTTTTATTTGTGGCAAACATTTGCTTTGGAGGGAGAAGGCAGGTTTTCAATTCACTCTATAAGCTACTGGATGGTTCCTTTGGATGGCTCAACACGGCTCCTTTGAGGAATTTAAACCAGTCCAATCTCCTAAGTCTTAAACTGCATCATAAAGCAAAACTTGAGGGGAAATGAGCCCGAGTGGTTGGCACCCTTAGGGTGCACAGGAGGCTGTTTGCCTCACTCATACTTGGAGACAAAAGCTCTCCTCAACCCCATCACTGGTCCCCTGTGAGTTGAGTTAAATGTTTATGTTTATTTTTTTCTTATGGCCGAACGATATATTTTTAAAAATTCAAATAGTGCAGAAATGTAAAGTAGACAGTGAAAATCCGTGTAAATCACCTTTAGAAATAAATTATTACTTGGTGCATATCACATTACATGGATTTTAAAAGACTTGGAAAACTCAGAATGCCTGGAAATCATACTGTTTAGGAAATGGGGCAAAGCAGAGGAGGTGTGATCACTCATAGATCAATGATCCCAAATCCTGACTGTCTGTCCAAGGGATAGATTTCACCAGTTTCTGGTGAGTTGAGAAAATAAGAATAATGCATTCCCTCCTTCCTACTTTTGTGGTGTTAAAAGATCATTTTTGAAATGATAATAGATGTTAGTGTTATTAAGTCCTTCCTTGGAGCTGGAGATTAGGTCGTTATTCAAAGTATTTGTTGTCCATCTGCAGAGGAGAACCACATATCCTTTCCTACTCTGTCCCCCAAGATATGAGGGTTGGCCATGAGACTTGCTTTGGCTCTTTCACTGGTCAAATGTACCCTTTCCTAGCAGAATCTTTAAGAGACAGTATGTGTTTCTCTAGTATCTCTCTTCCTTCTTCCACAGGATATTGCCTGTTCCATCTGCCTGGGTCTCGGACAGAGGATGACAAGGAGCAGAGTGGCAGCCAACTCATAATGCGTATGTTGCATAGCGGGGAAATAAAATTTTGTTGTTGCAAGCCATTGAGATTTGGGGTTGCTTGTTAGTGCATCATGACTTAGCCTAAGCAAACCAATACACTTGGCAAAATTAAATATGGGCAACCCTGTAGGGCCCCATCAGGTTATTACAATTTTGTAAGTCTACAAATTCAGGCATTACTGAGTATTACTGAGTATTACTCTAGGCCTATGCTGTCTAATACAGTTGCCACTAGCCACACATGTCTATTGAGCACTTGAAATGTGGCTAGTCAGAATGAAGATGTGATATAAATGTCAAATACAGACCAGTTTTTGAAGACTTAATACAGAGGAATGTGTGAAATATCTCAATTTTTATATTGATTACATGTTGAAATAATAATGTTTTGAATCTATTGGGTCAAAATCAGAAAGAGTGGTAGCTTTAATTTCATTTTTTTAATGTGGCTACTAAAATGTTTAAATTACATATGTGGATCACATGAGATGTTTACTGCACAGCTCTGCTCTAAACGATTACATCAAACAGACTTTGGTTTCTTTCTTCATTCTGCCAGTGTCTCTCTGTGATCTTGCAGAAGTCGCTTCATCTCTTGCACTCCTCATCTGCAAGATAGAACAATACTTGCCTCCTGGGATATTATAAGGAGTAAATATGATCATGAGTATAATTTGTACTACCCATAGTAAATGCCCTTCTTTTCTCAAATCACACAATGATGTATTTTTTTTGGAGGTTTCCTTTTAAATTAAAATTGGTTCATGATTTCTGTCAGGAAGGGCCAGTTCATTTAATAAACTTCAAATGCCTCTGGATTTGGGGACCTCAGAGTTATGTGTGAGATGAGCTGGCCAATTGGGCCAGAGTCTTGCTCTGAATAATGTAAGAGGGAGCTTCGCGTTCCATTTGTATACTTTGGCTTCTCTGGAAGGTAGAAAATTGTTTTGGATTACTCTTCATCCTGATTTCATTATTTGCATCTTTAGAAAATGCAAATGGCCCATGCACTCTAACGGATTATATTGGGATGTTCATCTTAAAATAGTTCATCTTTATTGATTCTTTTGACACAACACAATTGGGTGCATGAGAAGCAACTTCCTCGTGGACTGCAAACTAATTTCCTTTATGAGTCCACACAAAGATGCCAGGTTAGTTTATTTTCCCTGATGACTGATCCATGAGACAAATTGAGCCATTTGAAAAATGTCTTATTGAGTTAAAACATTTCCATGTAAATACTTCACCTTACTTTATTTAAGCATTTAAATGAATCTATATATTTGTTTTATAAATATTTGGGATCCTTTTGAGAGCTCTTGGCATATGTGTGTAGCAGTTTGCAAAGTTTTAAAGCATCATTAATATCATAAACTGGTTGATCAAAGAGCTTCAACTTGTGGTGAGTTGCTTGATGCTGTGAGTAGCAAATTGGAAAGCTTTGAGCCCTACAAGTTCTACAACCTAAGTGTCAGAAGTGATATGGTTTGGCTGTGTCCCCACCCAAATATCATATTGAATTATAATTCCCATACTCCCCAGGTGTCAAGGGCAGGGCCAAGTGGAGGTAATTGGATCATGGGGGCAGGTTCCCCCATGCTGTTCTCATGATAGTGAATGAGATCTGATAGTGTCACGAGATCTGATGGTTTTATAAGCATCTGGCATATGCTTGCACTTCTCCTTCCTGCTGCCTTGCAAAGAAGGTGCCTTGCTTCCCCTTCACCTTCCACCATGATTGTAAGTTTCCTGAGGCCTCTCTAGCCTCAGATGTAACTTACAATTAACCTCTTTTCTTTATAAATTACCCAGTCTCAGGCAGTTCTTTACAACAGTAGGAAAACATACTAATAAAGTTTGTTTCTCTCCTGTCTAAACAAAGCACTGAGATAGGCAATTCAGGCTGCTTGTGTGGCCCTGCAAATCCCCAAGGACTCAACTTTTTTTCTATCCTGCTGCTCTGGAGTTCTCAATCTCATAGTCCCAAATGGCTGCTTGAATTCCTGCCATTACGACCTCAAGCCTGTCAACAGAAAAGAAGGTAGAAGAAGGGTCTGTCCACAGCCTTTTAGGCAGACTTTCTGGAAGCTGCACATAACACTTCTGCTTACACATGACTGGCCAGCACTTAAGTCATATGGCTACATCAAGCTCCCAGGGAGACTGGGTCACATCCTCTTTATCCTAAGCAGCCATGTCTCTGCTAAAAGTTGGAGGTTATATTAATAAGGAAGAAGGGGAGAGCAGATATTGAAATAAAGAACTAGTAGTTTCTTATCATCTTTTATCTATAGTTTTTAGGGAGTTTTGTGAACTTTATTTTATAATACTTGATTAGTTCTTGACCCCAACCAAATGAGGGAGTCGTATTATCTCCATTTTCCAGATAAGAAACTGAAGGTCAAGAAGCTTGCCTTTCTACTAAATCAAGGACACAGTAATAATTATCACTCTGAACATTTTATGTGCATTACCACCATTAATTTTGGTCCTGGTCCCTCCAAAACCCAGTGAGTTTGCTTTATTATACCCCAGTTTTATATACAAGGAAATGTTGGATAACTTGCTCAAGGTCACAGGCAACTAAATACAAGAAGAACTAGTAAATAGAACCCAGTCATCTGATACCAAACGCCTGCAGCAGAAACTGTCAAACTTTTTTCAAGCCTTTGTTAGTTTTCTACTGCTGCAATAACAAATTGCCACATATTTGGAGGACTGAAACTATACTTATTTATTATCTAAAAATTCTGTAGGCCAAAAGTCCTATGGGCCAGGCTGTTTTCTTGGTTCAAGGTCCCACCAGTCTGAAATTACTGGGTCCACAACCCAGGAAAATTGCCCTATTTCTAGATTAGCTAATTAGTAACCTTAATTCTATCTGTAATAGAATTTTTGCCATGTAATGTAACATATTCACAGGTTCAGGGGATTAGGGTGTGGAGGTCTTTGGTGAGGGGCCTGGGGACTGTTACTCAACCTATCATAGTAAGACATACCTTTTACGTTGCAACCTGATACACACATGTAATATAAGGGCTGAAATAGCTTCACCAAACAATACCTATTCTATTCTATTTTATTACTTCATTTTTAAGAAGTGGTGGTCATGACCCAGCAAATTGATTTCATGACCCACAGCTTGAAAAAACACTGCAAAACCTCCCATTTCTGCTGCCATTACCTCAATTTGGCCATCTTCCTCTCTTGTCTGGATTATTATGAGGTGGTAGCCTCCCAAGTGCTGTTCATGCTTCTCAGCTCTCCCCTTTCCAGGACCCCTTTCTATGCATATGCTGCCTCTTACCAGATACCTGCATTCACCATGGCTTCTGTGGTAAGAACCCTGATGGGTATTTCAAAGAGTATCCCTGAGTGAGAAGATCCCCCATTTTCATAACCAAGGCCTTGAGAAAGACTATAACTTCAAAGATGGCACATGGGTTTAACATTGATCTGTTGGTAGCATCTGACGCTCTGGAGTGCTGTGAAAAGCACTGTGAAATCTCAGAAAGGACAGGAGGACACCAGTATCAATTAGAGATGTCTGCAACAAGAGGAGAGGGAGAGAGGGAGAGAAAGAGAGAGAGAAAGAAAGAAAACAATGGCCAGACATTTGCCATCTTGGGGTTAGTGGATGTTCATCACACCTGCCCTTACAATTAGCAGGGGGACTTCCCTGAAAGGACAAAACCAAAATAAAAGAAGAGGAAAATTAAGCAGGAATGGATTTGAATTCTAAGAAGAAAAGAGTTTTCTCCATTTGTGTGGAGAACAACATAAATAAGATAGAGCAACTTGTAGGAGGCTGGGAAAAAATAATGATTTTTGTCATTTGGGAGTATAGCACTGGGAAAGATACAAATCACTTTGCTGGACTTAAAGAATTCTTAGCTCATTAAAACCTATTGCTGCTTTTACAACCATCCTCAGCATCATAAAACTCTGCTTTATCATTTCGAGAGCCCTTTGTGTTTTCATTGCTCATTTTTCTTTTCCCCAAACCAGAGGCCAGAAGCCCAAATACCTACAGGGAAGACATTTGGTGGCAATGTGGTGACCTGGTTCAGAACTCTGCTTTGGAGTCAGGCTGCCTGGATTTAAATTCCAGCTCTGCCATTTACAATGAGCTTGATTTTTGAGCAAGTTGCTAAAAAATGGAAAGACAAAAATGGACCTCTTGGGGCCTCCATTTTCACTGTATGCTGTTGACAACGTGGGTGCTGAGAAACTGGGGGGCATTTGCTATTCGATGACCTGTGGCTAATGCCTCCTCCCTGTGGACTGTTTTGGAGGAATAAGCCAGATAAAGTGTGAGGAACATGAGGCACCTGGTCAATGAGTGAGAAGTGGCCGTCATTATCACTGAGTCACAATTGATGGCTTTTGTTCGTACCATGGCTTAGCCATGTTTGAGTTATTTGTTTACTTGTTTTTTTCTTCATCAAAGAAGACCAAATGCTGTCTTCATCTTCTCTTCCTCTCAGTATCCAATAGAGTGGGCTGAATTTCATCACATTCTGTATGTCCACTCTTGCTCCCATAGTCTCCTCCACCGAAATGGCCAGATGGGTCTTTATAATACCATTCACATCAGATCATGTTGTCCCCTGGTCAAGCCTCCAATGGAGTGACCTTCAGCACCCTATGTGATTTGCTGTCCCCACATGTACCCCTCTGACCTTGCCACCTACCATGTCCTATTCTATTCTAGCATATCAGCCTCCTTGCAGGTCCTTGGATATGGCAAATATTCTCCCCACTTAGCCTTTGCACTAGCTGTTCCCACCTTCTAGAACACATTCCCTGTGGATATCTTCATGGCTTGTGTTTTCACTTTATTCAGGGCTTTATTCACTTTGGGGAGGCCTCTCCTAACCACCTTTTCTAAATTAGAACTACTCCATTACTCTGTCTTCTTGCTCTTTGCTATTCTTTGAATAATTTTTTTGTATCCTGATGTGTTGGATTTTTGTTTGATTATTTGTTTTTCTTTAATTTTCAACTTTTATTTTCAGTTCTGGGGTACGTGTGCTGGATGTGCAGGTTTGTTACATAGGTAAATGTGTGCCACAGTAGTTTGCTGCACAGATCATCCCATCACCCAGGTATTAAGCCCAGCACCCATTAGCTATTCTTCCTGATGCTCTCCCTCCTCCAACCCTCGATCCTGCCACAGGCCCCTGTATGTGTTGTTCTGCCTTTATTAGTTTTGTTTTTTTTTAATCTGCCTTCACCCATCTAGGACTTGTTTGATTTTGTTCACAGCTATATCTGCTGTGCATGGAATTCTGCCCAGCACACAGTAGGCCCTCAATATTTATTGAATAAATGGATACATAAAAATTTATGCAACAGATTTTGAGAACCTACTCTGTGCCACCCCTGTATCAGGTTCCAGTATATACAAATTGAACAAGACTGGACATGCACAAACACATAAATTCCTGAACGTGTGAAGAGTATTATGATAAAGGAATTTGAGAGGGTTCTGAGAGATATTGCAACAGTCCTATCGAACCTAGGGCCTCCCAGAGAAAGGGATATTTAACCTATAACTAGAAGGATTGTGGGACTTGAGTTGGATGAAAAGGTGTATTGGGAGTGGGGAAGTGTTTCAGGCTGAACTGAAAATGTAATCACTGAAAACTTTTATGACTATCTGGATTTACGACACTAGAAACTATTTTACAAGTGTAGTAGAGACACATTGGGGACTCCAGCATTTCTATATAGTAGAGATTTGGGGGCAACAATTTGGTTGAAAGAGAGAATTGCTTTGAAGTAGTATTTGCATAAGAAGAACAATTTGTACTCGGGTCTAACTTTTGTTTTTAGCAGGGGTTTAGGGTCTGAAGAGGTTAGGGACCAAAGCTTACCTCTGGCCACCTATTAGTGCCACAACCATGAATGCTTCTCAGATAGGGTGTCTGGTGCGTGATTTCGGAGGCCAGGCCATATAAGGAACCATGAATTCCTCCATGTCCTCTCTGTCAGCCAGGCATGATGCCGTGAAGATATTCAGCCCATGGAGAGCCCACAGGGGAAGGAATTGAGGCCTCCTGCTAACATTCTGCACTATGTGAATGAATGCTCTTAGAAAAGATTCCTCTGCCCCAGTTGAGCCTTCAGATGACTGCAGCCCCAGCCAACTTCTTGATTTAACCTTCATGAGAGAACCTGAGATAGAATCTACCCATCTGAGATGATCTTGAATTCCTGACCCACAGACATGGCAAGATAATAAATATTTGTTTTAAGCCAATAAGTTTTAGGGTAATTGACACACAGGTAAAGATAACTAATCCACAGTCACACTCTTATTGCTGTTGTTTCTCTTAGTAACTGACACTTTTCTCTGCTCTTATCCCAACTTCCGAACATCTTTGTTTTATGGATCTCATTGAATAGATAAAGAAATTGATAAGGGATTTCTGAACAGTTTTGTGAAAGCTGAAATTTGTCCTATCTGTGCCTTTTCATCACCCCCAATTTCAACCATTGATTGGGCATTAGCTTTATGTCAGGTATCTCACTGTGAGCTTTTGAATACATTATTTCACTTAGTCTTTTCACCACCCCCTTGAAATTGTTATTTCCCTTTGTTTTTAAATGAGAAAATTGAGGCTCAGAGAGGCTAAGTAAGATTACAAAAATCCAAGACCACACATCCTGTCAGTGACAAAGCTGCCATCTCACTAGCTACACTCGGAGCCATCTGGTGCTTGGGGATAAAGGCAGGAATGGGAGACGTGAGAGAGCTGAGAGTGTACCCAGGGTTTCCCAAACTTTAACATGCATGCAAACCACCTGGGGATGTTGGTACACTGTAGCCTCTGATTCAGTAGGTCTGGGCTGGGGCCTGGAATTCTGCATTTCTAACCAGCATCCAGCATTGCAGCTGATGCAAGACAACACTTTGGTTAGCACGGATGTAAGAGACTTGAAATGTGAGATGAAACTACCAGGGGGAGGCTCTGGCCCCACCCTTACTCCTTGTCGCAAAGCTTTGGAGATCAGATTTCTCTGAGCAGTAAGTGCTGACAAAGCTGTAAAAGGATTGGCACTTGGGAGTTTTGCCTCATTTTGGAAGCAGTTAGCCAACTAATTTGGTTTAATCATCACAGGAAAATGCAAACAGAGAGAAGGCATACAGCCCTCATCCACTGCATTGTATTTCAGGCTGCCAGACCTCTGGACTCTTAGCTTTCACTGATACTACACAACGGATTTATATGTGGAATAAATATTCTTAAATCTTTATAAGGTGCCTAAAATATTTATGGGTGTTTTAGTTTGGTTTGCATGCCATATTGCGCTCTTACATTAAGCAGTTTTTACACCATCAAGCTTTCCTATTAATCATTTCGGCCTGTTCCCAGCTATCTAACTGAGGGGAGATCTATTACATTCAGCAACCAGGGCCAAAGGATCTAATTTCTCCTTTGGCTCTTTCATTGAATGGTTCATAAAACCATGGCTATTATTGTATTAGGAAGACACATTGTGGTTCTCTAGTGTCATGTTGACATGTTTATGTTTCTTTTTCTTAAGAGAAATCATGATTAAAATGGAATATTCTTTCACAGAGGACGTTTTATAACAATTTTGGCCTGATGAAATTTAAAAAAGGAACAGCCAGTCTCCAACAAATGCTGAATTGGTTGAATCACTGTCAGTAAAAGATCAAAACCATCTTGCTCCTCTCTTCTTTGGCCATGAAATGATTTTAAGAAGCTTAAAAAGAAGATAGTTGCTTAGTGAGAATAATTATCAGGGGAAGACACCAAGTTATGGTTTTATTTTAGGAGGGGATTTGAGGGCTCAGCATGGGAGCATTTGATGACATTACTTCCCTGCCCACTGAGCATACATGTTTTTGAAAAATAATTTTCTTGGTGTTTCAGAGTCCAATTTGACCTTGTAACTTTGATACCATTCTGAATTAATGTTAAATAACTGAAAAGAGGAAAATTACCTCAAATAAGTATTGGTTTCGATTGATTTCTTTGTTTTTTTTTGTGTGTGTGTGGTTCCTTTATGGTAGGAGGAGACATGGACATAATCGCCTTTGCGCCTGAGCCATATCTAGACTTCCTTATAATACAGACTGACATTAAACAACCATCACCATAAAACAAACCATCAGCTTAACCCCTTAAATAGTTTAGCTGTTATGAGAAAGCAAACTCTTGGTCTATTTAGGCTATAAAATTACCTTCATTTTAAAAACTTACCTTTGATTCTATACATGTTCAAAATTATAACACATCTGGAAGGAAATATGTCATTCTTGGCCTCACAGAATATGTGGAGAAAATCTAAATAAGTTCAGAAGTCATTTTTGGTAAACAATTGCTTTCATTCACTAAGTCATTATTACCAGCAGAATATATATTTTATAAACATGCCATATTCCTTAAAACCACACATCTTAACAGCAGTTTTCACAAGCCTCTGTCTTTGCTTTTGGCTGTCATTTTGCATTATTATGGATAGATATGAACCACCCATGCAGCTATCTACCATGTAAACCTGATTAATGTGCCACAGTATCCAAAAATTCACATTGGCAATCAGGGAAGGAAATTCACATGTAATCAAAATGAGTCCAAATCAAGTCAAATGGGCTGAGTCACCAACCCTGGAGACCTCTCACGTCCTTCCATTGTCGGGACCCTTTTGTGAATGTGAGATGCAAGATTCTGCATTTTCTTCTTGTTTTTCTTACAACTTCAATTTTGTTAGTAATTCTTGCAGGAGGAGTTGGTGAGGAGGACTAACCAAGAGCTAGAACTCAATATTGTTGACCAGGATTCAAAACCTAACCTAAGTTTTGTTTGCAGGTTGACAGCCCCAAAGTGGCCCATTAAAAATACATGAATGCAGATGGCTGTATGCACAAAAGTCACAGCTGTTCAACCTGGTACAATTCACAGGCACATGTTCTCAGCTGAGGTATCTGAAGCTTTAAGCAAAAGGGCACAATAGGGGGTGCCGTTATTTTGATATAATCATGCCTTACCTCTGCCCTCCTTTCTCCCCTCCTCCATCCCCCCACCCAACATTATGAGGCATGAAACACAGCCAGGCTGAGTCCCACAGGGCTATGATTATTTCATGATAACAACACTCCCTGGAGTGGTCTTATTGGTATTATAAAAAGTGTTTATTGTGGAGAGAGCCTATATTTTTGGTGATGGCAGTGAAGGCTATTGCAGTGTAAGCACAGCTGAGGTTATGATTCGCATTGATTAACCTCATGCTTTTGACATCTCATTAGCCAATCAGAGTAATGCTAAAATAAGAAGGAAATTTATAGAAAGAAACAGAGTGCATTCAGAGTGAGGCCATGCCTTGCTGCCTGCTGCACACCACAGTGAAGCTTCTCCCGAGTCCCGCTTGCTCCCATTGCAGGACAGATGGGTTTGTTACAAACCATCCCCTGGTACAGTCAGTTTTGGGTATCTGGTTGGCCCTTGCCGTGTTTTCTGAGTTATGACATTAACTATTGGTTGTTCTTGTCGTCTGAGAGGAGACTTAGAGCTAAATAATGAAAGCAGCCAAAAATCAAGGAGAGACTACCAAGAGTATGGAGAAATTTGCAACCTGACAACTGTGGGGCAGCAGTGATTCACATGCCTTCTGGAGGGCACTGAACATATCCACTTGGCCGGTCAGCACCCTCAGAATCTCACTGCAGCTCCTGGGTGGAGTCCTCATGTAGGTTCTGGAAAGGGGTCCAACTGTCTTTCTCTAACACAGACATCAAACGTCAAACTGGGCCTTGCTGTTAGCAGGAGAGCAGATACTTCCACACCGAAATGGATACATGTGGGCACAGATTAGTAAGGAGGAGTGAGAGGCAGTAGAAATAGTCAGTTCTCTCCAGGACTGAACTGGCTAAGAAAACCCAGTCTGTCTCTAAAATGCAGCTTTTTCTGCTTACCTCAGTGGCACAAACCTTAATGTACCCTGCTAGCAGAGATGCGATGAGCAGCCTATCAGGGACTGCTTATTAAGCATCTGTTATGTGCCAGGCACTGTGCTGGGTGCCAGCAGTTCAAAGGTGAGTGAGGCCTGGACTTTGTCCTCAAGTCAGAGAGCTCACCCTCTGGGCTACTGGGGAGGAGAGAGGTGGTTTTTAATGTATGCCATGGATCCCTTTAGCTATTTGATGAAGACCTGGGCTTCCTTCTCAGAGCACTGTTTTAAAAACTATGTAATGATAGGCACCCTGCTGTTCATTAGGTCGCCAGATCTTATTTGTCTTATAATTGAAAGTTTGTACCCTTTGACCAACATCATCTCATTTCTCCAACCCCCAATTGCTAGCAACTGCCCTCCTCTCTATTTCTATGAGTTTGACTTTTTTAGATTCCACACATAAGTGAGATCTGTAGCTAGCAATAATGTGTGCTTGAAATTTGCGAAGAGTAGATCTTACCACAAAGAGGTAACCACATGAGATGATGGAGGCATTGATTAGCTTGATTGTGGTAATGATTGCACAATGTATATGTATACCAAAACGTCACATTTTACACCCTAAATATATAAAATTTTTGTCTATTAGTCCATTCTTGCATTGCTATAAAGAAATCCCTGAGACTAGGTAACTTATTAAAAGAACAAAAAAAGGCTTATTTGGCTCACAGTTCTACAGGCTGTTCAGGAAGCATGGCAGCATCTGCTTTTGGGGAGGCCTCACGAAGCTTACAATCATAGCAGAAGGCAAAGAGGGAGTGAGGCATCTTACATGGTGGGAGCAGGAGCAAAAGCGTCAGGGAGGTGCTACACACTTTTAAACAACCAGATCTCATGAGAGCTTACTATCGCCACGAGAGTACCAACAGGGATGGTATTAAATCATTCATGAGAAACCGCTCCCACGATCCAATCACCTCGCACTAGGCCCCACCTCCGACACTGGGAATGACAATTGAATGTGAGATTTGGGTGGGGATGCAGATTGAAACCATCCCATCTATTATGCCTCAGTAAAGCTGAGAAAATGCATTAAATGGCAGAGTCACAAAGGAAACCAATTATACTGACAATTATCAAAAGATTTTTAAAAATTTTGATGTGTTAGTGAATATGGTTCATAATGCCTTCAATAACTCAGTTAATGATCGAGCTAATAGCTAATTTCAGATTTAAAATTTGTGTAAATAATATTTTGATACATCTATAATAATTATGATGTATAAAATATGCTTTTTCTATTAGCGGGGAAGTCACAGATACTTGTTGCCTTTAATTGTAACTGAAGGCTATGCTCAACTTCTGTTAGATGTCAGTGAAAGTGGAGGTGTAGGTTTGTTTTGCATCTAAGTTCAGGGACCCTTGAATTCTATTCCTAGAACCCAGGTTAAAACTGAGATCAAGGTGGACAGACAGAACTTCGTCTACCACATCTCAAGTGATTGTGGGATGGATGATGGGAGTAAGAATGAAAGGAGATTTCCCATCTGAGAGGGTCAGGAAACTCTTTGTGGAGGAGACAGTGTTTGGGCCAAAAGATGAGATAGAACTCCTCAGAAATGGAAGTGTGGGGGCCAGAAGTATGTCAGGAAGAGGCATGGTCGGTCTGGAATCCTTTTCCAACAAATCCCTTTTTCCTTTAGTCTTATAGCTTCCTGTTACTGTGCTGAGCAGACAGTGACGCTCCTACGTAGGACCCTACAGGTACATGGTCCAGGTACTGCCCTCGCTAATCCCATTTCTAGAGCAGATTTAGCTAATCAATCAGAACTGTAAATGTAGATGTGGTCACACAGACCTTATTAAAAAGAGTTTCAAATAGCCATTGCCAGTTCGTAGGTATGCCGCTTAAACATGTTTGCCATTTCAGCCCCAGGTACAAAAGTCCCACACACAATGTTTAGAAGGATGACATTTACAAGGTTATAGATCGAATACTCAGCTCCAGCTATGCTGAGCTCATGAGCAATCAAGTTTGCTTAGTCTTACTTTGCTTCCTCCATTTGTAGTACTTTTGTACAGTCAAATGAATGCTGATTGCTTTTGACAGGGCTCCTGGTATGATTGTTCAGGTTGTGCACTGACCAAGTGTGCTAGGTCTGAGGGCAAGTGGTGCCTAAGTCCAGCTTACATTTCGGGTTCAGAGCTGAGTTTATTTGCAAGAACCTTTTTGTTCCTTTAAGTTGGCCCCCAACACCTCGTATGAAGAAAGAACCCTAGGTCTTGGCTCAGGTTCTTCTTTAATTCCCTAAATGTATGTATGCTTTTTCTAGCTCCATCTTCCTCCTATGCCTGGCTCAAGTAAAAACCCCCTTGAGCTTGGTCACTAGAGAACTCAGAAGCTCCCAGGCTGTAGGGAGAGGCCATTTGAGCCTTCTTTATAATGCTCTGCTTTCATTCTATTGGCAGAAGATCCCACCTCCCATAATTATGTTCCTCCAAACTTGAGTCATTTCTATTCCATGTCATGTTTTTATGTAGCCACTTGCTGCCTTTCCTATTAATTACTTAATATTTTAAAAATAAATTTATTCATCAATTGGCATGCACAAGAAAAAAACTAAGTTGCAACTGTCAGTGGAAAATAGATGTTAATTGACATTTATTTTGGAGGCAACTGTGAAAGTAAATATTATGCTATGAAATGCAGAACTATAAAACTCCTGCAAGAGAACAGGAGAAAATCTAGAGGACCTTGGACATGGCAATGGCTTTTTAGATACAACACTAAAGGCACAGTCCAGGGAAGAAATAATTAGCTGAACAGCATTAAAGATAAAGATTTCTATTTTGCAAAAGACAATGTCAAAAGAATGAGAAGATAAGCCACAGACTGGAAGAAAATATTTGCAAAAGACATATCTGATAAAAGACTGTTTTCTGAATATATGAAGAATTCTTAAAGTGCACCAATAAGAAAATAAATATGCCAAGTAAAAAGTGAAGATGTCTTTTGCAAGTATTTGGAACACTGATAACACCAAATGCTAGCAAGGATGTGGAGCGAAAGAAACTCTCATTCATTGCTAGTGGTAATGCAAAATGGTATAGCCATTTTGGGACAGTTTGGCAGTTTCTTACAAAAGTAAACATACTATTAACCATATGAGCCAGCAGTTGTACTCTTTGGTATTTGCCAAAACTTTGAAACAACCAAGGCGGCCGTTAGTAAGTGAATGGACAAACTGTGGTACAATCACACAGTGGAATACTATTCACTGAAAAAAAGTGCTGTCAGGCCATGAAAAGATGTGGAAGAATTCTAGTGCATATTACTAAGTGAAAGAAGCCAATCTGAAATGGCTACATACTGTATGATTCCAGCTACATGATGTTCTGGAAAAGGCAAAACTATGGAGATAGTAAAAGCGTCAGTGGTTGCCAGGGGTTAGAAGGAGGGCAGAGGTGGAGCACAGAGGATTTTTTAGGGCAATGAAACGACTCTGTGTGATACTATAGTGATAAAAACGTGTCATTATATATTTGTCCAAAGCCATGAAATGTACAACACCAAGAGTGAATCCTCATGTAAACTGTGGACTTTGGGTGCTGCTCATGTACAGATTGATGTAGGCTCATCCATTGTAACAAATAGACCACTCTGGTGGGGGCTGTTGATAACAGGGAACACTATGCCTGGGAAGGGACAGGGAATATATGAGAATTCTCTGATCAATTTTGCTGTGAACCTAAAACTACTCTCAGAAAGCTGTGTTTAATTTAAAAAAATTTATTTCCATAGGTTTTGGGGAAACAGGTGGTATTTGGTTACATGAGTAGGTTCTTTAGTGGTGATTGGTGAGATTTTGGTGCACCCATCACCCAAGAAGTATACACTGAACCCCAGTTGTGGTCTTCTATTCCTCATCCCCTTCCCACCTTTTCCCCCTAAGTCCCCAAAGTCCATTGTGTCATTCTTATGCCTTTGCATCCTCATAGCTCAGCTCCCACTTAGGAGTGAGAACACACAATGTTTGGTTTTCCATTCCTGAGTTGCTTCACTTAGGATAATGGTCTCCAGTTCCATCCAGGTTGCAGCGAATGCCATTAATTCGTTCATTTTTATGGCTGACTAGTATTCCATCATATATATATATGAGATATATATATATATATATCTCAATCTCATATTTTCTTTATTCACTCATCAATTGATGGGTATTTGGGTTGGTTCCATATTTTTGCAACTGTGCATTGTGCCGCTATAAACTCGCATACTCACGTACTAGCATATGCAATATCTTTTTCGCAAAAAATGTATTTAAGTTTTAAAAAGTTTTTAAAAAGAAAAGCTGAGAAGGTGTTCTAGATTAAATGAGAATAACGAAACATGACACGTCAATGAGGCATTTGATCCTGGGTTAGATCCTGTACCAGAAAAAGGATACCAATGGGACAATTGGTGAGGTTAGAATCAGGCTTATAAACTAGAAAATAGCATTTTATGAGTGTAAATTTCCTGATTTTTGTTAATAGTACTAGGGATATGTAAGAGGTTAGCATTTGGGGAATCGGAATATAAAGTATACAAGAATTCTTTATGCTATTTTTCAACTCTCATAAGTTCAAAATTATTTCAAAACACAAACTAACAAAGTTAAAAAATTATATATGCTGTTCTTGGCAAAGTAGGTTATTTTTGTTTTTATTTTAGCTAGTGTTTTTATTAGGAGTATTTTCTAAATTTAACAATGTGAAATACATTATTGATTTGATTATATGATATTTTCTTATAACTTAATGATTTCTTAATATTGAACCACCCTCATATCCCTGGAATAATTCCTACATGGCCACTTAAAAAAACAACAGATAGCAGTAACAGTAAAAAAATTATGCTATGAAAACCAAATATTGATGTTTAGTTCAACTTGATGTTTAAATACTGTTCTCTGAGGGCTCTGAGCCACAGGTCCAAGCCTCTGTTTGAAAAAGAAATGGCAAATATTACTGAAGTTTTCCAGGATCCGTTTACATGAATCTGAGGCTATTTCTTCAAAAGAACTGAAAGAGAATTAACAAGGAAACAGCTTTCTCTCTGGTTTTGAATCCAATATTATTTGATGTGCCATCCAGAAAGACCAGATGCCTTAATTCAGCCTTCCTTGTCCTACAAGGTAGATCAGGGGGAGGAAGTATCTGTTTCTTTAGGGTTTCATTTCACAAAATGTGGGGAAGCGGTTTATGCCAGACAACGTATCCCTGGCTAAATGTGGATTAGCACTTTCCAGATTTCATCACCTCAAGCCAGTGGTTATTGTTTAATCCTGATTTCAGTGGGTCTTTTATTATTATTATTATTATTATACTTTAAGTTCTAGGGTACATGTGCACAATGTGCAGCTTTGTTACAAAGGTATACATGTGCCATGTTAGTGTGCTGCACCCATTAACTCATCATTTGCATTAGATATTTATCCCAGTGCTAATCCTCCCTCCTCCCCCCAACTCAAGACAGGTCCCGGTGTGTGATGTTCCCCACCCTGTGTCCAAGTGTTCTCATTGTTCAATTCCCACCTGTGAGGGAGAACATGCAGTGTTCAGTTTTCTGTCCTTGTGATCGTTTGCTCAGAATGATGGTTTCCTGCTTCATCCATGTCCCTACAAAGGACAGGAACTCATCCTTTTTTATGGCTGCATAGAATTCCATGGTATATATGTGCCACATTTTCTTAATCCAGTCTATCATTGATGGACATTTGGGTTGGTTCCAAGTCTTTGCTATTGTGAATAGTGCCACAATAAACATGCATGTCCATGTGTCTTTATAGCAGCATGATTTATAATCCTTTGGGTATATACCCAGTAATGGGATGGGTGGGTCAAATGGTATTTCTAGTTCTAGATCCTTGAGGAATTGCCACACTGTCTTCCACAATGGCTGAACTGGTTTATACTCCCACCAACATGTAAAAGCGTTCCTGTTTCTCCATATCCTCTCCAGCATCTGTTGTTTCCTGACTTTTTAATGATCACCATTCTAACTGGTGTGAGATGGTATCTCATTGTGGTTTTGATTTGCATTTCTCTGATGGCCAGTGGTGATGAGCATTTTTTCATGTGGCTGTTGGCTGCATAAATGTCATCTTTTGAGAAATGTCTGTTCATATCCTTCTCTCACTTTTCGATGGCGTTGTTTGATTTTTTCTTGTAAATGTGTTTAAGTTCTTTGTAGATTCTGGATATTAGCCCTTTGTCAGATGGGTAAATTGCACAAATTTTCTTCCATGCTGTAGGTTGCCTGTTCCCTCTGGTGGTAATTTCTTCCCATTTGTCTCTTTTGGCTTTTGTTGCCATTGCTTTTGGTGTTTTAGTCATGAAGTCCTTGCCCATGCCTGTGTCCTGAATGGTATTGCCTAGGTTTTCTTCTAGGGTTTTTATGGTATTAGGTCTAACATTTAAGTCTTTAATTCATCTTGAATTAATTTTTGTCTAACGTGTAAGGAAGGGATCCAGTTTCAGCTTTCTACATATGACTAGCCAATTTTCCCAGCACCATTTATTAAATAGGGAATCCTTTCCCAATTTCTTATTTTTGTCAGGTTTGTCAAAGATCAGGTGGTTGTAGATGTGTGATATTATTTCTGAGGGCTCTATTCTATTCCATTGGTCTATATCTCTGTTTTGG
>NW_012114711.1:1387599-1388093 GCF_000951035.1 Colobus angolensis palliatus
ACATCCCTTGTAAGTTGGATTCCTAGGTATTTTATTCTCTTTGAAGCGATTGTGAATGGAAGTTCACTCAAGATTTGGCTCTCTGTTTGTCTGTTATTGGTGAATAGAAATGCTTGTTATTTTTGCACGTTGATTTTGTATCCTGAGACTTTGCTGAAGTTGCTTATCAACTTAAGGCAATTTGGGGCTGAGACGATGGGGTTTTCTAAATATACAATCATGTCATCTGGAAACAGGAACCATTTGACTTCCTCTTTTCCTAATTGAATACCTTGTATTTCTTTCTCCTGCCTGATTGCCCTGGCCAAAACTTGCAACACTATGTTAAATAGGAGTGGTGAGAGAGGGCATCCCTGTCTTGTGCCAGTTTTCAAAGTGAATGCTTCCAGTTTTTGCCCATTCAGTTTGATATTGGCTGTAGGTTTGTCATAAATAGGTCTTATTACTTTGAGATACGTCCCATCAATACCTAGTTTATTGAGAGTTTTTAGCAT
>NW_012114711.1:1388143-1388553 GCF_000951035.1 Colobus angolensis palliatus
TTCAGTTTGATATTGGCTGTAGGTTTGTCATAAATAGGTCTTATTACTTTGAGATACGTCCCATCAATACCTAGTTTATTGAGAGTTTTTAGCATAAAGGGCTGTTGAATTTGTCAAAGGCCTTTTCTGCATCTATTGAGATAATCATATGGTTTTTGTCTTTGGTTCTATTTATATGATGGATTACGTTTATTGATTGTGTATGTTGAACCAGCCTTGCATCCCAGGGATGAAGTCCACTTGATCGTGGTGGATAAGCTTTTTGATGTGCTGCTGAATTCGGTTTGTGAGTATTTTATTTAGGATTTTTGCATTGATGTTCATCAGGGATATTGGTCTAAAATTCTCTTTTTTTGTTGTGTCTCTGCCAGGCTTTGATATCAGGATGATGCTGGCCTCATAAAATGAGT
>NW_012114711.1:1389678-1394301 GCF_000951035.1 Colobus angolensis palliatus
ATGTATATTCTGTTGATTTGGGGTGGAGAGTTCTGTAGATGTCTATTAGGTCCCCTTGGTGCAGAGTTGAGTTCAATTCCTGGACATCCTTGTTAACTTTCTGTCTTGTTGATCTCTCTAATGCTGACAGTGGAGTGTTAAAGTCTCCCATTATTATTGTACGGGAGTCTAAGTCTCTTTTGTAGGTCTCTAAGAACTTGCTTTATGAATCTGGGTGCTCCTGTATTGGGTGCATATATATTTAGGACAGTTAGCTCTTCTTGTTGAATTGATCCCCTTACCGTTATGTAATGGCCTTCTTTGTCTCTTTTGATCTTTGTTGGTTTAAAGCCTGTTTTATCAGAGACTAGGATTGCAACCCCTGCTTTTTTTTTTTTTCTATTTGTTTGGTAGATCTTCCTCCATCCCTTTATTTTGAGCCTATGTGTGTCTCTGCACATGAGATGGGTCTTCTGAATACAGCACACTAATAGGTCTTGACTCTTTATCCAATTTGCCAGTCTGTGTCTTTTAATTGGAGCATTTAGCCCATTTGCATTTATGGTTAATATTGTTATGTGTGAATTTGATCCTGTCATTATGATGTTAGCTGGTTATTTTGCTCGTTAGTTGATGCAGTTTCTTCCTAGCATCAATGATCTTTACAATTTGGCATGTTTTTGCAGTGGCTGGTACTGGTTGTTCCTTTCCATGTTTAGTGCTTCCTTCAGGAACTCTTGTAAGGCAGGCCTGGTGGTGACAAAATCTGTCAGCATTTGCTTGTCTGTAAAGGTTTTTATTTCTCCTTCACCTATGAAGCTTAGTTTGGCTGGATATGAAATTCTGGGTTTAAAATTCTTTTCTTTAAGAATGTTGAATATTCGTCCCCACTCTTTTCTCACTTATAGAGTTTCTGCTGAGAGATCCGCTGTTAGTCTGATGGGCTTCCCTTTGGGGTAACCCGACCTTTCTCTGTGGCTGCCCTTAACATTTTTTCCTTCATTTCAACTTTGGTGAATCTGACAATTATGTGTCTTGGAGTTGCTCTTCTTGAGGAGTATCTTTGTGGAGTTCTCTGTATTTCCTGAATTTGAATGTTGGCCTGACTTGCCAGGTTGGGGAAGTTCTCCTGGATAATATCCTGCAGAGTGTTTTCCAGCTTGGTTCCATTCTCCCCGTCACTTTCAGGTACACCAATCAAACGTAGATTTGGTCTTTTCACATAGTCCCATATTTCTTGGAGGCTTTGTTCATTTCTTTTTACTCTTTTTTCTCTAAACTTCTCTTCTCCCTTCATTTCATTAGTCTGATCTTCAATCATTGATACCCTTTCTTCCACTTGATCGAATTGGCTACTGAAGCTTGTGCATGCATTACGTAGTTCTCGTGCCATGGTTTTCAGCTCCATCAGGTCATTTAAGGTCTTCTCTATGCTGTTTATTATAGTTAGCCATTCGTCTAATCTTTTTTCAAGGTTTTCATCTTCTTTGCGATGGGTTCGAACGTCCTCTTTTAGCTCGGAGAAGTTTGTTATTACTGATCTTCCAAGGCCTACTTCTGTCAACTTGTCAAAGTCATTCTCCATCCAGCTTTGTTCCATTGCTGGCGAGGAACTGCATTCCTTTGGAGGAGAAGAGGCACTCTGATTTTTAGAATTTTCAGCTTTTCTGCTCTGGTTTCTCCCTATCTTTGTGGTTTTATCTACTTTTGGTCTTTGATGATGGTGACCTACAGATGGGGTTTTGGTGTGGATATCCTTTCTGTTTGTTAGTTTTCCTTCTAACAGTCAGGAGCCTTAGCTGAAGGTCTGTTGGAGTTTGCTAGAGGTCCAGTCCAGACCCCGTTTGTCTGGGTATCACCAGTGGAGGCTGCGTGACAGCAAACATTGCAGAACAGCAAATGTTGCTGCCTGTTCCTTCCTCTGGAAGTTTCGTCTCAGAGGGGCACTCGGCTGTATGAGGTGTCAGTTGGCCCATGCTGGGAGGTGTCTCCCAGTTAGGCTACTTGGGGGTCAGGGACCCACTTGAGGAGGCAGTCTGTCCATTCTCAGATCTCAAACTCCATGCTGGGACAACCACTACTCTCTTCAAAGCTGTCAGACAGGTACATTTAAGTCTGCAGGTTTCTGCTGCCTTTTGTTCAGCTATGCCCTGCCCCCAGTGATGGAGTCTACAGAGGCAGGCAGGCCTCCCTGAGCTGTGGTGGGCTCCACCCAGTGCTTTGTTTACCTACTCAAGCCTCAGCAATGGCAGACGCCCCTCCCCCAGCCTCACTGCTGCCTTGCAGTTCAATCTCGGACTGCTGTGCTAGCAGTGAACAAGGCTCCGTGGGTGTGGGACCCTCCAAGCCAGGCATGGGATATAATCTCCTAGTGTGCCATTTGCTAAGACCACTGGAAATGCGACGTATTAGGGTGGGAGTGTCCCAATTTTCCAGGTACCATCTGTCATGACTTCTCTTGGCTAGGAAAGGGAATTCCCTGACCTCTTGTGCTTCCCGGGTGAGGTGATGCCCCACCCTGCTTTGGCTCACACTCCATGGGCTGCACCCACTGTCCAACAAGCTCCACTGAGATGAACCTAGTGCCTCAGTTGGAAATGCAGAAATCACCCATCTTCTGCATCACTCATGCTGGGAGCTGTAGACTGGAGCTGTTCTGAATCTGCCATCTTGGAACCCTTGAGTGGGTCTTAAAGAGAGACAACTGGTGAGATTGAGATGGGGCACTCATTACCAGGCAGCCCTTTGCCTTCTTCTGGTCCCCATGTGTGTTCGTGGGATCAAGCTGAGCCCAGTCTCACAAGTGGCCCCACCAGTACAATATATCTGTTCCCAGGTCCCCCAGGGGCAGGTCATTTGCTGAGAAAGAAAGCATGATATATAGTTTTGGTCACTTATGGGACGTGCTCTCATAGGCTGATTTATCACTGTCTTCTTGTGTTTGAGCAGGGATTCTGTTGGGCCTACCGTGGGGTTTCTCAGGCTCGGGATGATTGACATTTAGGGCAGGAGAATTCTTTATTGTGGGAAGCTGTCCTGTGCATTGTAGGATGTTTGGTAATATCCTTGGCTTCTACTCAGTAGTGCCAGAAACACCTCCTGCTTCCCCCCAATCCCCCCCGCCCACCCAGCCTCTATCTATGTGACATCAAAATGTCTCCAGATCTTGCCAAATGTTCCACGGGAGAAAAAATCTACCCACCTACCCCTGTTAAGCATCACTGGCCTAAAAGCATGAAATTTCTTGGTGTGCTTTGGGAATGAAACAGAACCAAGCCCCCAGTCTCAGCATCTGCTTGATCTCCTCCCTGTTCAGATACTTCCTGTCCCACCTGTGACACCAACTAGTCACTGGATGGGCACAGCTAGTAAGTGGGCAACAGCTGGTGAGGTGACATGCTGTCATCTTGCTTACCCCTGAAACCCCAGTGGCAACACATGACACAGCCCATGGCTGGTGCCAGCACCATGTATGTGGGGTGAATGAATCTGACAGGCAGTAGGAGCCATTTTCAGAGCATTTCATGGGTCTAGAGTGGCATTTAGGGAAGGAGTTTTGGAATGAATTGTGCAGTGGACTGATGGAATGAAGCAGCTTGTCCAACAAATAAAAAATGGAGATTTAGGCAATGCTATTGTCCTCAGTTGCTCCAGGCCAGGCAATGTGATAGGATTTTACATCTCTTCCTCCATTTGGTCATTAAGACACCCTTATCAGGCAGGTGGGGTTATCTCAATTTTCTAGATGAAAACACTGAGGTAAGTCAGTTAAGCAACTCACTCAAAGTCAAACCAGGTCCATTAACCATCACCAAGAAGCTGTGCGACTTTCAGATAGCACTCTCTGTTTCCCATTTTCCTTATTTCTAAAATTAGGGAACTATATCAGTTGTTTGGAGCCCTAAAACTCTTCCATAAACCAGGCGGCTTAAAGCAACAGAAATGTATTCTCTCACAATTCTGAAGGCTAGAAGTCCAACATCAGGACATCAACAGGGCCACACTCCCTGCAAAGGCTGGAGGAGAGAATCCATCCTTGCTTCCTCCAGCTTTTGGGGGCTCCAGGTGATTGTGGCTGCATCACTCCAATCTCTGCCCCTATCTTCACATGGCCTTCTTCTATTTATCTTCTTCTCGTCTGTCTCTTATAAGGACACTTACTGGATTTAATTATTATTATATTTTTCCCCCGAGACGAGGTCTTGCTCTTTTGCCCATGCTGGAGTGCAGTGGCACGATCTTGGCTCACTGCAGCCTCTGCTTCCTGAGTTCAAGCAATTCTCCTGCCTCAGCCTCCTGAGTAGCTGGGATTACAGGTGTGTGCCACCACACCCAACTAATTGTTGTATTTTTAGTAGAGACAGGGTTTCATCCTGTGTGCCAGGCTGGTCTCAAACTCCTGACCTTGTGATCCGTGCCCCTCAGCCTCCCAAAGTGCTGGGATTATAGGCATGAGACACCATGCCTGGCTACTTATGGATTTAGAGACCACCCAGATAATCCATGATGACGTCATCTCCATATTCTTAATTATATGTGAAGACTTTTTTTTCTTTTTTCTTTCTTTTTTTTTTTTGAGACAGAGTCTCGCTCCATCATCCAGGCTAGAGTGCAGAGACATGATCTCGGCTCACTGCAACCTCC
>NW_012114711.1:1394351-1400532 GCF_000951035.1 Colobus angolensis palliatus
TGGGTTCAAGTGATTCTCCTGCCTCAGCCTCCCAAGTAGCTGGAACTACAGGTGCGTGCCACCACGCCTAGCTAATTTTTTTTGTATTTTTTAGTATAGATGGGTTTCACCATGTTAGCCAGGATGGTTTCGATCTCCTGACCTCGTGATCCGCCTGCCTTGGCCTCCTAAAATGTTGGGATTACAGGCGCCCTGCCTGTATGGGAAGACTTTCTCCAATAAGGCCATATTCACTGATTCTGGGGATTAAAAATGGTCATACCTTTTGGGGGCCTGTCATTTAACCCACTGCACTGGGTCTCTGCTCCCCATTTTGGAATGGAAGAAACTCAGTAACACTGACAATTCCAGCCAGCCCTAAAATGTTGAAACCCTCTACCTTGCATTAGGATGATGGCACTGAGAGAAGAGAGACAAAAATTCAAGAGACACCGAGATGAAAGAAAGGACATGTCTCAGCAGTGGCTTTTATAGTCACCTGGTTTCACTGACTGCATTCTAGTGCCAGACCCAAAGCTGAGGTGCTTGACTCCCTGTCTGCCTTCCAAGCTCACAGCACAAGGGTTTCTTAGAAAAGCTACACTGGAACTCCTCTGACACACAGCTCACCTCAGAGCCTGAGAATTCTCCCCAGGTTTTCAGCTCTGTTTTCCAATGAGCTGCCATCAAAAATAAACCAAGTTATCATTCAGAAAATGCCTGCTGATATCCTCAAATTTGCATACCCCAGATGAGGCTGCAAAGCCATTTATCTCTCAAGAGCAGCCTGCTGTGGTCCCTTTTATATTTTTATGGGATTGTCCTTAAATGGCTGATTAGTTTGGGGGTGATTTATAAATGCTTCAAGCTTGGCAATTTCCCCCTAAATGATTGGACAGATTTGTGTCTGGCTTTAAGCAGCCTGGGCTTTTTGTTTCTTTAGTGCGTCATCTCACCACCCACCACCCCTGATTCATGGCGGCCTCACTTTTTCCAGTCTAAGTCAGCTTAGTCTTTCACCAAGTTTTCCCAAGGCTTTAAAATTGCAAGCCTCTGGCCATTTATTTTTTGGAAAGACAGAACACCAGGTACAGTTTCTTCTTTCCATTCCTTTCTTATTCAGGGACAAGAGAGAACTGTGCAGACCCTGGATCAGTTATTTATCCTTTTTGGGCCTTGGTTTACTCATTTGAAAAAGGTGAAATGATATAATCTTGTTCTCACTAAGCAGTGGAGAAAGGAATTAGCTTGTTAGGAAATTGCTTGGCACTATTCTCTGTTCACAGTACACCCTCAATGTTAGCTGTTATTTTTACTGTTACGATGATTTGGCAAGTGGTGAGCATGAAAGGTGAGGACACTTTCAGCATCATGCACTTGGACCCCATATGATCTACTTACAATTATTCATGCTTGACCCCTTCAAACTGAAGCTAATCTATGGTAGGTCCTGCTTTCTACCTATCTGTCATGATATATCCTCATTTCTTAATTGACTTTATGTTTTGTTTTATTCTATTTTTAATTTAATTTTTAATCTCACTAAAGTAATAAATGTATACCAAATGTCATGTTCCCATTCTTAGATTCTCCTCTGTAGAGGCAAACTACTTTTTTCACTTTCCTCTGTTTCTTATGTGATGTTTATTTCCTTTTCTTCTTTTTTTTTGAGACGGAGTCTCACTCTGTTGCCCAGGCTGGAGTGCAGTGGCACAATCTCAGTTTACTCCAAGCTCCACCTCCTGGATTCACGCCATTCTCCTGCCTCAGCCTCTTAAGTAGCAGGGACTATAGGCGCTCGCCACCAAGCCTGCCTAATTTTTTGTATTTTTAGTGGAGACAGGTTTTCACCATGTTAGCCAGTATGGTCTTGATCTCCTGACTTCGTGATCTGCTCACCTCGGCCTCCCAAAGTGCTGGGATTACAGGCGTGAGCCACCACGCCGGCCTTATTTCCATATTTTTAAGAAATACACTTACCTGGCTATTTCTTGGCTTATTTTAGACTATTGACTTCCTAAAATGGAAGATGATAGATGTACTTCTCATATGTCCCCCACCACACGCAGACACAGCCCACATGCAAGCTTCCCCGTTCCACATTCTTCCATTATTATGTCATAATTTTTGGTCAATTACTATTCTGTATTAATATTGTTTTTATTATGTAAATATTATTCACTGCCAAACCATGGAATATACTATAGCTAACTTTTCCTTCCTTGTACAGCCTTTTGTTTTTCCTGGAATTAATAATTACTTTCATTATTTATTTTAATCTGCTTAATTTTCCATGTTCTTGTCATTAATTTTTTCTCAAACACTGATAAAAGTGTAGGACTCTTCACAACATAGGCTAACACATAAGGCAAACTACCAGTTTTATTTCTGGAAAGGCATTCCTTCTGCACCAACCTGAGCTAGTTGTCCTGTAGGCCAGCTGTACAATTATCTTTCAGAGATTTCCTTTTACCATCAAATGGGGGGTTTCCTTTTCCTCTTTTGATTGGTGCTCTTTCTCTTGGATCTCTTGGAAATTATTCTTGATTTACTTACTCATTTTTGTGGCACACATCTCCCAGTAACTTACTAGGAAAGTTAGCTTTAGACTTCTCAACAGCAAACCTGAAAAGGATACATTGAACACCGAAATATTTAGACTCTATATGTCTGAAAATATAAAGACTTTTTTTTTTTTTTTTTTTTTTTTTTAAATAGATGGAGTCTCGCTCTGTCACCAGGCTGGAGTGCAGTGGCGCGATCTTGGCTCACTGCAGCCCCCGCCTCCTGGGTTCAAGCGATTCTCCTGCCTTAGCATCCTGGGTAGCTGGGACTACAGGCACATGCCACAACACCCAGCTAAGTTTTGTATTTTTAGTAGAGACGAGTTTTCACCATGTTGGCCAGGATGGTCTCGATCTCTTGATCTCGGCCTCCAAAAGTGCTGGGATTACAGGCGTGCGCCACCACGCCTGGCCATAAAGACATTTTATTATTACCTTTGATTAATAATTTATAAGGCTGTGTAATTTTGGGTTAGAAGTAATTATTTCTCAGAATATTCAAGGCCTTACTCCATTGCTTTCTGCTTTTCAGGTTTGCTGTTGAGAAGTCTAAAGCTAATACCTGTTTGCAGGTGATATGTTGTAAATATTTGTCTCTTAGGAAGTCCTTAGCTGAAAGTCGTCTCTCTATTGCTAGAGTTCTGAAATGTTCTAATGATATACCTTAAAGTAGACTTTGTCAATTCCTTCTGCTCCACATCCAGAGGCCATTTCATCTTAGAGATTCAGGTTTTGCAGCTCTGGCACATTTTATTACTTTTTATCATTGATGGTTTTCTGTCCATTATTGTCTCTCTTTGCTCCTCTGAGCCTCTGATTTTGGACTCTCTGGATTGAGCCTCTGATTTGATTATCTTTTGCTTCTCATATATGCTGTCTTTTTGTTATACTTTGAGAGATTTTTCTCAACTCTTTATACCATTTCTTGTATTGATTTTTTATGATTGTATTTTGAATTTCTAGACACTCTTTGTTATTCTCAAAGTGTTTCCTTTTAAGAATCCTGTTCTTGTTTCATGGATGTGATTTCTTTTTAAGCTGACTATTGTGATTATAGTGTTTGAGTTCCTGCTTTCCTTCTTCCCCAACTCACCACCATCTATTTGTTTTGGTTTTGATCTTTTTTTTTTTGGAGGTTTATTCACATATCTGGCTTGATTGTCCAGTCATATTTTAGGAATCAGGGAAAAACTGCTTGAAATTGAGTGTGTGTGTTTGGGGTGTTTGAAGTATGTGTGCATGCCTGGAATATATGTGTGGTATTTGGGGTATGTGTGTGTGTGTGTGTTTGGGATGTGTACATATATAGTCACGTTGCTTAATGATGAGGACAAATTTGGAGAAATGTACCTCTAGGCAATTTTGTCTTTGTGTGAACATCATAGATTGTACTCACACAAACCTAGGTGGTATAGCCTACAACACACCTAGGCTCTATGGTACAGCCTGTGGCTCCTAAGCTACAAACCTCTATGGTTTGTTACTGTTCTGAATACTGTAGCCAATTGTAATACAATGGTAACTATCTGTGCATCTAAATATATCTCAACATAGAAAAGGTACAGTAAAAATGCAGTATGATAATCTTATGGGACCAATGTTCCAAACATGAATGGTTTGTCATTGACTAAAATGTCGTTATGTACTATATGACTGTATATGTCTTTGGAAGGGTGTGTATGCATTTGGGGTATATGTGAATTTGGGTGTGTGAGTGTCTAGATTACGTTTGGCAGGGAAAGATTGGTAGTTTCACTGTAAGGTAAGCAGGCCCACTCCAGCCATTTTGCCATGATACTCTTCAAATGTGAGTGTCTGGAGGTTTTTTTTTTTAAATCTTGGATCAGTTTCTCAACCTAGGAATCTTTCAGTCTCCTGCCTCAGGAAGAATAAGCTCAGCTCCCAGGATGATTCTAGAGACCACAATGGGCAGAAGGAGCCGGGGCTCTCATTATTTGGTATGCAGACTTTTACTGCATCCCCATTTTCTGCTGAATGCTTCATCTATATTTTTGCTGTGCTTTAAGAGTTTTCAGGTTTGGAAAACACGTCTGGTTTGACATCTACAGATATAAAAATCCCATTAACTCCTGGGGTTAGAATGGGTTCCAAACTGGCTGTGAGGTGTTGCGAAAAGTGCCCTTGAAGTCTAACAGTTCCTTTCATGAACTTTGAGTTAAAAGTTTAGTCTCTTTTGGCCAGGCGTGGTGGCTCACACCTGTAATCCCAGCATTTTGGGAGACCAAAGTGGGCGGATCATGAGGTCAGGAGATTGAGACCATCCTGGCTAACATGGTGAAACCCTGGCTCTACTAAAAATACAAGAAATTAGCCGGGCGTGGTGGAGGGCACCTGTAGTCCCAGCTACTCAGGAGGCTGAGGCAGGAGAATGACGTGAACCCAGGAGGCGGAGCTCCCAGTGAGCCGAGATCGCGCCACTGCATTCTAGCCTGGGTGACAGAGCAAGACTCTGTCTCTTTTTAGTCTTACCCCTTGCCCTCCTTTTAGAGTTATCTGGTCCTCCAATTCCTGTAGCTTTCTGGGGTCCAGCACACATTGGCATCCCCTGCCACCCAAACACATTTAGGTCTCAGCATTTTGGGTTCAGAAGTTTACTGATGTCTTTCAACTGTTGGCATCTTATCTCCTGTTCTCTTTATCCTTGTGAATTTCTATCGTTTTGTACCTTTCTTGATATTTAAATGGGATTTTGGAAGGAAGCAGAAATAACTGCATATTTTCAATCAATGCTTTCTGAAACCTCAATTACTCTTTGTTAACATATCTCAAAGTCTACACACTGCTGAGGAACGTGATAGAAAGCAAGGGAGACTGATGTTTTCTGTTTTTGCTGGGCTCTATGCATTATGGCAGGGCTGTACAAATTAGGTTTTTTGAACATATATTTATTGAGCACCTCCCATATGCTAGACATAATTTTAAACGGAGATGCGCAGATGCAGAAGTTAACAGATAATATCTTTTCCTTGGGGGAACTTGTATTCTAGGTGGTGGTGGGGAGACAGGCTATAAACAAAAAAGTAACGTCAACATTGTCAGGTGGTTTTAAGTGCTATGCAGTGTGGAAACTAAAATAGATGAAAACTGGAAAGTTATGAGGGGACCTGTTTTGATTGGGTAGTCAGGGCATGCCTCCCTGGAAAGGGGACTTTCAGTTGACCTCTGAGTAATCAGAAGGAGCCAGCTATGGCAAAGCCTGCACAAGCACAGGGAACATCTAGAACAGAAGTTCCAAGGTAGAAACATAAAGCATCCAAGCAGCATAGAGAGAGATGGCTGGGGTACAGGGGGTTTTATGAGAGAGAGCAGTTTTAGAAGAGGTTGAATATTCAGCAGGATGAGACGGTGTGGGTTTCTAGGAGAGGTGAGGCATTTGAATCTCACCATAAGTTGAAGCTTTGATAAATTTAAATTTTTGCTGTGGGGAAAGTAGAGGAAGTAGCATGATGTGATTGCAACTTTTGTAAGTCCACTCTGGATGATATTCTGAGCAGAAAGGATAATAGGAGGTGTATTTGCTGGCTGAAGCTGCTACAACAGAATGCCACAGACTGAGTGGCTTAAACAACAATTTATGGCTGTCTTCTCGGCTTGCAGACAGCCACCTTCTTGCTGTG
>NW_012114711.1:1400912-1511434 GCF_000951035.1 Colobus angolensis palliatus
GTATTTTTAGTAGAGATGAGGTTTCACTATGTTGGCCAGGCTGGTCTTGAACTCTTGACCTCATGATCCACCCACCTCGGCCTCTCAAAGTGCTGGGATTTCAGGCGTGAGCCACCGCACCCAGCCCTTTTTTTTTGTATTTTTAGTAGAGACAGAATTTTATCACGTTGGCCAGGCTGGTCTTGAACTCCTGACCTCAGGTGATCCGCCCACCTTGGCCTCCCAAAGTACTAGGATTACAGGCGTGAGCCACTGTGCCCGGCTTCTTCCCTTTTTTCATAAGGACACTAGTCCTATTGGATTATGGCCACATATTTATAACCTCATTTAATCTTAATTATCTCTTTAAAAGCCCTATATTCAAATACAGTCACATTGGGGTTAGGGCTTCAACCTGTGAATTCTGGAAAGACATAATTCAATCCATAACAAGAGGCTGGAATGGAACTCACAAGGCCAGTAGGAAACTGTTTCAGTAACTCAGGTAGAGGTGCTGATGGCTCAGTCAGATGGCCAGTAGGCAGCTGAAATGGATGGGATTTGATTGGCAGTAGAGAAGGCGGGACATACAATTGGATTAGATATGGAACAAGAAGAATCAAGAATAATGTTGGATACAAAGACATAAGAATGATACAATGGACTTTGGGGACTCAGGGGAAAGGAAGGGTTGGGAGTGAGGCATAAAAGACTACAAATTGAGTTCAGTGTATACCGCTCGAGTGATGGGTGCACCAAAATCTCACAGATCACCACTAAACAACTTACTCATGTAATCAAATACCTCCTGTTCCCCAAAAGCTATGGAAATAATTTTTTTTTAAAGAATAATGTTGGGATTTTGGATTTCTTTGGGGGATTCTAGAGGAGCAAGTTTTCAGAAAAAGCAATTGGCAGCACTCTTCTGGAATGTTAATGTTTAAAAGTAAGCCTTTTAATTAAAAGTATTAACTATATACATTAAAGCAACAGCCATCATCAGTGATGAGTTTTTACCGCGTGAACTGGTTCACATAAGCACTTCACAGATCAAGACACTGAACTTGACTGGCACCCAGAATGTGTTAGTTTGAGAAGTCTCCTAGACACCCGAGTAGGGATATTAAGTAAGTGTCTGGAGGACAAGCTACAGGGAAAACGCTGGGAGTCATTTGGCATATACATGATACTTAAAGCCATGGAACTAGATGAAATTAACAACGAAGAGATAATGGCTAGAACCCAGAAGGTTATCCTTACTGTCATAACATGGAGGGTACAGACAGTTGGATTGGGAGCAGAATGGACAGACTCACACTAGGAAACTCAGCAGGGCCATCAGGTAGGAGAGGCAGTGGCTTCCTGGTGGGCTGGAGGGCAAGATTGTGTTTTGAGGAGAGAATGGTCAAATATGCTGAAAGCTGCTAAAAGAATGAGTAAGAGGGGACTAGAAATGTGTTCTTTGCCCTGAGTGACATGAGGGACCCTGGTGACACTGAGGAGCAGTTTCACCTGTTGGCAGGGGAGATGTCCAACTGGTGTCAGTGAAAAAGGAAGTAAGATGATAAGGAAGTGGAAACAGCAAGAGGACACAAAATTAGATAACTGTTGTGAAGGGGAGCAGAGACATTCTGTGGTGTTTGGAGGGGGTGATGGGATTAACCAGGAGGATTTTCTAAAGATGGGAGATATGCACACAAGTCTGAGCTCTTGGGAATGATCCAGTGGAAGTGATGACTCAGGAAAGAGTGAGTCTATGTCCCAGGGAAGCAGAGCAGTCCAGAGTACAAATGTATTTTAAGGAATAAGGATATTTCTCTGATGACAACAAGCCATAGGCAGAGAGAGTGAGTTTTTCATGCAGGGAAAGTGGTGGATCCACATCTCCCTGCTTTCATTTTCTTCCTGGAGTATTAGGCAAGGACATTGTCTGGGAAGAGGGTAGAGAGGAGAGAGATACAGGGGTCTGAGGATGGAGAAGAAGGTGCAAAAGAATAATTGAGAAACTAAGGAAGTAAATATACCAGAGGGGTGCAGTTGGCTGCGAAGTTCTCAGTGTCTGCTTGAGATTTGGGAGTGTGCCTTTCAAATGAAACCAATCAGCATGGTTGTAACTTTGTTTCTCCAATCATGTTCAAATGCTTGGGTGCCAGTGAGGCACAGGTGAACATATACCATAAATGACATACTTAGTTCCAGCAACAACCTTAGGAGGGATGAGATCAGCTGCCCAGTGATACAGAGCTTGCCAGTGGTAGAGCTGGAGCAAGGCCACTTGATTACAAGGTGATGCGTGCTCTGCTCCCCTCTGCAGAGCCACCGTCACAGTGCGGAGACAGAATGCAAGCACAGAGAGAGAACAGGTGAGTGCCTTATATTTGGTGCTTTTTGCCTTTTAATCTGACAAGTGCTTTTCCTCATTTCCATCAGGAAGCAGAACTGATTTCTGGCTGCTTCTAGGTCTGATTGTCAAAGGAGATCTTCTTCCCTTTGCTTCCATTTGTAAAGGATCAGTTTGCCACACACATTCTAGCACATGGTTTGGGGATTATGTGACATGTGGTCATCTACCTGTGTTATCTTCTTGATTGATGGAAATAGTAAGGAATTCAATCTGTCAGAGTAGAAGGCAACATTGGTACCTGAGTCACATCCCTTTAGCCTGCCTCTGGCTTCAGCCAAAGCCACAGGAGGCTGTTCCGTGCAATTTCAAAAGCATTGAAGTCCACACATCTCTGTGACCCCACCTGAAGTCCACACATCTCTCTAAATTCTGCCCCAGGGCATTGGGCATTGTCATGGAAGCACACTTATCTGGCACATGTACCACCCAGAAGTAGGTAAGAGTGTGTGTGTGTGTGTGTGTGTGTGTGTGTGTGAGAGAGAGAGAGAGAGAGAAAGAGAGAGAGAGAGGGGAAGGAAATGCCCCTGGATCCAGCCTTCAACCAAAGTGGTCTGGAGGCTGAAATGTCACAGTCCTCCCACCTTTCTGGGTGACTCTGGGAAGCAGTCCATCTGCTCAGGAGGTCCCAGGGGGACACTGCCCCAGTGTTCACGGCTGCCCCCAACCCCCGACCTTTACACTGGCCTTTTCTTAACTCCCTCTTTTGCTCATTCTGCCATCTCACTCCTGTTATCTGGGACTGCCTCCCAAATAAACCCCATGTCCCCAAGTTCTTCTTCCAGGTTCTTCTTCCAGGGAAACTTAAGACAGTCAATTTCTTGAGCAAGGACTCCCTTGGGGCAGCTCTCACAAAACTGACAGAACTTCTAACTGGGATAACTGAATTTGACAAAGAACATATTGAGCAGAAATAACCCCCCGAGATGCAGTATTACACAGGAGTTAAGAGCTTGAGCTTTGGAGTCAGACAGACTTGGGGTCCTGTGGATTCTGCTCATGTCTACATATGACATTGAACACATTACTTAAACTTTCTTAGACTCCTATTTCCACCATTTCAAAACAGGTGTGGTAAGTAAGTGTTCTCTAGTTTAGATGCATATAAGAAAGCTGGGGTGTTGTTAAAGAGCAGATTCCCAGGCTCCACACTCACAGAACCTGAGTAACTTGAGCTGTCTTGTCCAGTGTTTGCTAGAGATTCTGGCACAGGTCATCCATGTGCTGCACTTTGAGGAATGCTGTCCTGGAAGATTATGAAATGATATAGCTTATATAGGACACTGTGCATGGAGGAGAAGGGGAAAACCTGCTTTGCTGCCTACTAAGCCCTCAATAAATGGTGGTGGTGAGGATGATAATGACAGTTTATAGTAATTGTTCCTAAGGCGCCATTACTATGCTAAGCCTATCGCCTCTAACTGTCCTTCTCCAGAAAAGGAAAGGAAATTGGGGGAGTAGATAGTCTCTGGGCAACCACACAATAAGACCACAGATACCTGGCGGACTCTGGGCAGGCAGTTCCCAGCCGTCAGTGCCTGCAGGCCAAAACAAGGATATCAGGGTTTAGACAAGGCAAAGAAGCCACTACCTCATGCCCTTGGCTCTGGGGCATCCAGGGAAGGGAGTGCTGTCTCTTACCAGCCAGAGTCGGGGCAACAACTCTCTCCCTGAGGTGTGCTGGGAGCTGCTCTTAGTGCAATATTTATCTCACCACGTAAACCAATCTAGCTGGTTAAAAAAACAAGTTTTATTGCATTCTTAGGCGGTGCACTTAGCTGGCTGGTCTCCTATAAAGCCATCTGTGTCTGACAGTAGAAATAACTTATCAGCATAAAGGCTGGGAAAATTAGATTAAGAAATCACTGTGTGCTGAGAAAGTGGACGGAATAAATTTAGAAAGGGAAGAGAGGAGACAAAAAAAACAAAAAATCAGGGAGGAGGAATGTAGTAGTGTCTGAGCCAAGCTGCAGAGCCAGCCTGCCTGGGTTTGAATCCCAGCTCAGTTGCTGTACTAGCTGTGTGACCTGGGGCAAGTCACTTGACTTCTCTGTGCCTCAATTTACACACAAGAAGGGGAATTCAATGAATGAATGTAAATATTAACAAAGTTCTTCGAACAGTGCCTGGGAACAGTAAGAACTCAGTAATACCAAGTTATAATGTAAGAGGCCTATGGGAAGATTGGGATGTGGTCTTTGCAGGACCAAGTGGTGAAGAGTATGGGGTACTCATTGGAGGTACAGGATTTAAGGGAGTACCATAGAGCTCAGTAATCAAGATAAGTAGTAGTGTCTTTCTTTTTTCTTTTTTCTTTTTTTTTTTTTTAAGATGGAGTCCTGCTCTGTGACTAGGCTGGAGTGCAGTGGCATGATCTCTGCTCATTGCAACCTCTGCCTCCTGGGTTCAAGTGATTCTCTTGCCTCAACCTCCCCAGTAGCTGGGACTAGAGGCATTTGCCACCATGCCTGGCTAATTTTTTGTATTTTAGTAGAGAAAGGGTTTTACCATGTTGGCCAGGATGGTCTTGATCTCCTGACCTCGTGATCTGCCTGCCTCGGCTTCCCAAAGTGCTGGGATTACAGGCATGAGCCACCACGCCCAACCCAATAAGTAGTACTTTCTTATAATATTTTAAAAACGTCACACTCCATGATGAACAAAATTTTAAATAATGACATGATCTGACGCTACAAGTGTGCACCCTGCCTCACTTGCCTTACCCTAATCCTGGCCCTGGACTTCCAGCAAAACGATATTAACAAAAACAGGTGGCTGACACAAGAGCCATAGTTTAATGACTTGATTTTAAAAATATTATTGCCTTAAAATAACGTTCTTATTTT
This sequence comes from Colobus angolensis palliatus, assembly GCF_000951035.1. NCBI lineage: Eukaryota > Metazoa > Chordata > Mammalia > Primates > Cercopithecidae > Colobus > Colobus angolensis. The sequence continues at coordinate 1,406,139 of NW_012114711.1, forward strand.
TGAGTTTTTGGCCCCTCCGCCCCCTTACATTTTACAACTCAGGTGAATGCCTCCCTTGTCTCATGCTATTTCTAGCCCTGGATGTTTTCTTTCTCTAAGAATCTCAGAAAATCTAAATCATACATTGACCACAGAGCTCTAGGGGCTAAGAGTTTCCCAATTAGCTGGAGGATGTAGAATAGGAATCGATTGTGCATGTGACACTTTGGGATAGTGCCAGGCTTCAGGAACTGCTCCAGGGTCACCTTAAGGCTAAATTCCCAAGCCCAGGAAAAAAAAAATCTGGTTTCACATTCTCTCCTTCCACCCACAAAGTGTATTTGTGAAATTAAACTAAATGAAGGGGGAAAGGAAGGGCAAAGGGCGGGAGACGGCTAGATGGAAAATCTCAGGTCCCAGAGTTGCTGCCTTTTTCTTTGTTGTTTTAACCTTCTCAGTGCTCTTCAAAAGAAGGCATTTGTCAGTGACACTATCAACTTTAGTGCCCTCTGTGTTTATGGCTTTGGATTTAATAGCAAAGACATAAACATATACTTTTCATCCATTTTCACTGTTACTCGCTCAGCTCAGACAACAGCTAGGATTATCACAACCCTTCGGAGGGAGCTATTATGGGTCCTGTGGTTTATCCTTGCCCTAGCAGAGCCATAAAGGACAGCCCTGGGTGTGCAGTGACACACCATTAACACATCCCAGTCATTGTCAAAGGCCCCCACCCCATTTGTTAGGATTAAACCTCTCTTTTCAAGGCTTAAAGTCAACCCGTTTTACCTCTCCCCTGACAGTTGCTTGTAAGTTGCAGTGGATGTGTATAAAATGCAGGCTGTGAACTGACTTTCTTGAGGGCAAATATATTAGGGCTTGCCTTGGAGTTTTTGTTCCTCTGGCTCTTTGGCGGCAGCACTGGCACTTCGGCCTTTGTCTGGGGCCAGAAAGCCACCAATGTAACCACTGGCTCCAGAGAGCCAGGGAGGAAATGTCCGTTCTCTCTGATTTATCTGCCAGCAGCCAGTGTGATCTGAGCCAGGCCACTTAACCAGCCTGGGCCTGGGGCCTCGTGTCTGAACGGAGTGGGTGCGATGTCAAAGGCACTTCCAATCTGGGAAGGCTGTAAGGCTGGGAGTAAGGGCCAGGCTGGAGGGAGGGAGACGTGTGAACGCTATGTCCCATATCAGTCGCCCGAAGATTGTGCTTACAGATTTTGTGGCTTTGCAGAGTCCCTAGGAACTCAAAGAATCCTGCAGCTATTTAAACTGATGTGAAGTAAAGTATGTAAATGACTCAAAAAGGAAAATCGAATCCACACACACACACAAACACACACACACACACAGAGGAAGCAACCATCCTATCATAATGAGGAAATTCTGACACAGCAAAACAAGGGTTAATTTTCAGTTCTTTCTATGCCAGTCTTTGGCATGGCAGTTTGTTTCTTCCTATTAATGTGAATTTTGTGATGTCTTAGAGGGTACAGAAACCACTGAGTAGTTATTTTTAAAGTATTCAAGTTATTAAAGTTATACTCTAATATTTCCTCAAACTTTTAATTCTAATTTATAAATCTCATTATCCTGTTTATATAAATCTCACATTTTAACAATCTCATTAAAGGAGACTTTGCCATTGGAGCTTACTTAACTGAGTTAATTCTTTCTAAACATTTTAAACTGCATTTATTAGCAGACTATATTTAATTTCCTTTTTAAGAACTTTGGTTTACTTTAGTTGTATGAGTGTTTAGAACTTTCCATGTGCTTTAGTAATTCTTATAACTCTACTAAATTGAACTATGTCAATATGGTGAGTATTAAGGTCTCTTAAATGTTGCAATATTGTTTTTAAAATAGATTGCAACTTAAGTATTGCAAGCCTAAATGTGTTATTCAAATACATATTTCAAACTGGAATTTGTAAGGATGATTGATTAACTCGATCAGGCAAAATTTTCCATATAAGAAAAGAAATGAGCATAGATTCTCGAATGCAAAAATATTAAATGACTTTGTTACTCATAAATGTTTCTTTACTTACTTCTAAATATTTATTTAAAATACCCAGGAAACAGATGTCATTTCAAAAATGTGGAGGCCACCTTTTCAAATATATTTGAGCTCATTTTCTCAGGTTACTGAAGTTTCTGAAAGAGCAGAAATACCACCTAGATTGGAGATTAAATTTATATCATGGCCCTGATAGACACAGCTCTGCAAAACTGTTGTCTGTACCAGGGTCTCCATAACTCAACCCACTGGTCATACAGATCCACACAGGCTGTATTGAATTTTATAATTCTCTGACCTTTAAAATATTTGAACTTTGCAAACCTCTGTTCTTAAAATCCTATATATTTTTCTGTTTGCAGAGTCAAATTCTTACTGATATTACAGTTATATCCAATTGGCTTCTGTACATCACAAGGCTATATTTGTGCACAAATGCTCTTATGGATTGAATCATATCTCCCAAAAAAGATATGTTGAAGTCCTAACCCCCAGTACACTAGAAGGTGATCTTATTTGGAGATAGGGTCTTAACAGAGGTGATCAACTTGGAATGAGGTCCGTAGGATGGCTCTAATCCTATATGACTGGAGTTCTTATAAAAAGGGGGAAATCTGGACACAGAGACAGACATGCATAGCAGGAAGACCGTGTGGAGGTGGCCAGGTGATGTGGGAGTCGGGATAGGAGTGTTGCATCTTCACGCCAAGGAACACCTGAGGCTACCAGGCAGTGGGAAAGAGGCCTGGAATGGATTCTTCCCCAGCACCTTCAGAGGGAGCGTGGCACTGCCAGCACCTTGACTTTGAACTTCTGGCCTCCAGAACAATGAAACAATAAATTTCTGTTGTTTTAAGCCACTCAAGTTTATGGTACATTGTTATGGTACATTGTTAGCCTTAGGAAATGAATCCAAGTACTGAGGAGTCATTTCTATGACAGTTTGGAATTTCTATGACAATTGGAAGGTTTTGTTTGTTTGTTTGTTTTTGAGACAGACAGGGAGAACTCTGTCACCCAGGCTGGAGTGCAGTGGCATGATCTTGGCTCACTGCAACCTCTGCCTCCCAAGTTCAAGCGATTCTCCTGCCTCAGCCTCCTGAGTAGATGGGATTACAGGCACTGCCACCATGCCTGGCTAATTTTTGTATTTTCAGTAGAGATGGGGTTTCATCATTTTGGCCTGGGTAGTCTCGAACTTTTGACCTCAGATGCTCTGCCCGCCTCAGCCTCCCAAAGTGCTGGGATTACAGGCATGAGCCACCGCGCCGGCCCAATGGGAAGGTTTTTAAACCTCAGCTTTAGAGTACGTTGACTCCATCTTGTTTTCAAAAATGCCCTTCAGATTCTTTAGGTGAGTTCTTACCTCAAGGCATTTGCCCTTGGTGTCCTTCAGCCATGGAGCACCCTGCCCCAGTTCTTCTTGTAGCCATCTCCTCTGATGTCGCCTCCTCAGAGAGGCCTTCTCTGACCATCCCCTCTGTCCCCTCTGGAACAGCAGTGCCCGCTATTAAGTTGGTGCAAAAGTAATTGTGATTTTCGCCATTACTTTTAATGACGAAAACCGCAGTCACTTTTGTGTCAACTTGGTATCATGCTTTATGGATTTTTTAGCACCTACACAGTCTAAGATTGTCTTGTCCAGATATTTGTTGATCGTCCATTTGTTCTCTTGTCCCCTACCCAACTAGGACACATGCTTCAGGAGGCTAGAGACCTTGTTTGAGCTATTTCCTGCCATATCCCCGGGGTCTAGAACAGTGCTTGCCACATAATAAGCTCCTGATAAATGAGTATTTAATGGCCAAGTATAGAACAAGTTCTAAATAATAAAATAGCTCTCCACCTCCCATTCTTCACTAAGTTCTTCCTCCTGCTTTCCCATTTCCCTGAAAGATCTCTGTGGAAATTTTTACTCTCTCCCTTCTTCTTTCCCTTTCTCTCTCTCTCTCTCTCTCTCTCACACTTTTTTTTTTTTTTTTCCTGAGACAGAGTCTTGATCTGTCATCCAGGCTGGAGTACAGTGGCATGATCTCAGCTCACTACAAGCTCCACCTCCCGGGTTCACGCCATTCTCCTGCCTCAGCCTTCTGAGTAGCTGGGATTACAGGCACTGCCACCATGCCTGGCTAATTTTTTTGTATTTTTAGTAGAGATGGGGTTTCACCATGTTAGCCAGGATGGTCTCGATCTCCTGACCTCTTGATCCGCCCACCTCGGCCTCCCAAAGTGCTGGGATTACAGGCGTGAGCCACCACACCCAGCCTTCTTTCTCCTTTTATTCCCACTTCCCTGGAAGATCTCAGTGGAAAACCTCTTCCTTCCTCTGATCCTCCCTCCCTCTTTTTCTTTCTTCATCCCTTCTTCCCATTTCTTTGGAAAACCTCCATGGAAAATCTACCTCCCTCTCTCTCCCTCTCTTTCTCCCTCACTTCCTCCCTCTTGTCTTCCCTTTCTTCCTCCTCCCTTCCTTTTTCCCATTCTACTTCTACTTATACCTTCCTTCTGCTTATACCTTCTACTTCCTACTTCTCTTTATACCTCCATCCATCACATCTTTATGAAGTATCTACTGTGTCATAGGCACTGTGTAGGTATCTAGCATGTAGTACTCAGCAAGGGAGCTGTGTGCCCTGTCCTCATGGAGCTTCCAATCTATCAGGGGTGATGGACATTAAATGCATTGTTACCACTTCTGTAAATATTAAGAAAGAAAAATCCAAGGTGCTCTGCATGTTTACAATGGGGGACCTCCCTTAGTCTGAATGGTGAGTGTGAATGTCAGAGCTTCTCTAAGAAGGTAACATCTCATCTAGAACCTAAAAGAAGAAAAGTTACTAGGGAAAGAGGGGGCAGGGGATTCTAGAAAATGAAATAGCGTATTCAAAGACCCTGAGTGCAAAAGAATACTCTGGAAAAAAAAGACATTTGTGTGATTGGGTGTTTGTATAGTTGTCAAGTGAAGGTCATCTCCTAACACACACTTACACAGTTGGGCAGGGTATCAGCTGGCATAGCTTACCTGGAGGTAGTATCTCTCAAAGTGCAAACTGATGCTGTACTTTCACTTGTGGGATTATAAAATAATGAAACAATTGACCAAATGTGCAAATATGGTTCTATTAGGAAGTTTAGTTCAGTGCTGGTTATAATAGTCAGACACTGGCAACAAACTAAATGGCCTTTCTCATGGTCTAATTGAGTATATAGTGTATCCATGTGATGGGGTACTATTCATTTGTGAAAAATGATAAAGCACATAGTTATTCATCAACATTGAAAAATGTCCCTCAACAAACCAAATCTGTAGCATATCAAGAAGCTGATTCACCATGATCAAGTAGGCTTCATTCCTGGGATGCAAGGCTGCTTCAACATATACAAATCAATAAGTGTGATTCACCACATAAACAGAATTAAAAACAAAAACCATGTGATCGTCTCAATAGACAGAAAAAGCCTTCAATAAAATTCAACATCCTTTCATAATAGAATCCTCAAGGAATAAGGCATTGAAGGAACATACTAAATAATAAGAGCCATATATGACAAACCCACAGCCAACATAATACTGAATGGGCAAGAACTGGAACAAGACAAGCATGCCCATTCTCACCAGTCCTACTGAACATAGTGCTGGAAGTCTTTGCTACAGCAATCAGGCAAGGGAAAGAAAAGGCATCCAAACAGAAAAAGAAGAAGTCAAGCTATCTCCTTTTGCTGACGATATGGCTGTACACCTAGAAAATCTTTAAGACTTCACCAAAATGCTATTGTAACTGATAAATGACTTAAGTAAAGTTTCAGGACACAAAACCAGTGTATGAAAATCAGTAGCATTTCTTTCTTTCCTTTTTTTTTTTTTTTTTTAATGAGACAGAGGGAGTCTTGCTTTGTTGCCTAGGCTCAAGGGCAATGGCATGATCACAGCTCACTGCAACCTCTGCCTCTCAGGTTCAAGCAATTCTCCAGCCTCAGCCTCCTGAGTAGCTGAGACTACAGGTGTGTGCCGCTATGCCTGGCTAATTTTTGTATTTTTAGTAGAGATGGGGTTTCACCATGTTGGCCAGGCTGGTCTCGAACTCCTGACCTCAGGTGATTTACCTTCCTCGGCCTCCCAAAGTGCTGGGATTACAGGTGTGAGCCACCGTGCCTAGCCATTAGTAGCATTTCTATACAGCAATAACCTTCAAACTGAGAGCCAAATAAAGCAATTTTATTTACGATAGCTGAAACAAACAAACAACAACAACAACAAAATCTTAGGACTACATTTAACCAAGGAGGTGAAAGATCTCTACAAGGAGAACCACAAAACACTGCTGAAAGAAATCATAGATGACACAAACAAATGGAAACACATTTTATGCTCATGAATTGGAAGAATTAATATCCCTAAAATGTCTATAGCATCCAAAACAGTCTACAGATTCAATGCTATTCCTATCAAGCTACTAACATCACTTTTTACAGAACTAGAAAAAAACTATTCTAAAATTAATATGGAACCAAAAAAGACTGAATAGCCAAAGCAACCCTAAGCAAAAAGAACACAGCCAGTGTCATCATACCACCTGACTTCAGATCATACTATAAAGCTATGGTAACCCAAACAGCATGGTACTGGTACAAAAACAGACACATAGACCAATGGAATAGAATAGAAAACCCAGAAATGAAGCTGAATATCTACAGTCATCTGATCTTTGACAAACTTGACAAAACTAAGTGGGGAAAGGAATCCCTGTTCAATAAATGGTGCTGGGATAGCTGGCTGGCCATAAGCAGAAGAATAAAACTGGACCCTTAACTTTCACCATATAAAAAAGTTAAGTCAACATGAGGTAAAAAAATTTAAATATAAGACCTCAAAATGTAAGAATTCTAGAAAAAAACCTAGGAAACACCATTCTAGACATCAGCCTTGAGAAAGAATTTATGACTAGGTCCTCAAAACCAATTGCAACAAAACCAAAAACTGACAAGTAGGACTTAAGGAGAGTTTTCCCAGCAAAAGAAACTATCAACAGAGTAAAGAGACAACCTACAGTATGGGAGAAAATATTTGTAAACTATGCATCTAACAAAAGTCTAATATCCAGAGTTTATAAGGAAATTAAGCAATTGAACAAGCAAAAACCAAGTAATTCCATTTAAAATGGGCAAAACATGAACAGATACTGCTCAAAAGAAGACATTCAAGTGGCCATCAAACATATGAAAAAATGCTATAAATCACTAATCATCAGAGAAATGCAAATCAAAATTATAATGGGATACCATCTCATACCAGTCAGATGGCTATTCTCAAAAAGTCAAAAAACAACAGATATTGGTGAGACTGTGGAGAAAAGGAAACACTTATACACCATTGGTGAGAATGTAAATTAGTTCAGCCACTGTGAAAAGCTAGCGATTTCTCACAGCACTTAGAACTACCATTCAACCCAGCAATCCCATTACTGGATATATATCCAAGAGAAAATAAATTGTTCTACCAAAAAGACATACACATGCATATGTTCATTGCAGCAGTATTCACAATAGCAAAGACATGGAATCAACCTAGGTACCTATCAATGGTGGGTTGGATAAAGAATATGTGGTACATATACACCATGGAATACTACTTAGCCATAAAAAATGAGATCATGTCCTTTGCAGCAACATAGATGCAGCTGGAGGTCATTATCCTAAGCAAATTCATGTAGGAATAGAAAACCAAATACTGCATGTTCTTATAAGTGGGAGCTAAACATTGGGTACTCATGGACATAAAGGTGGCAACAATAGACACTGAGGACTACTGAAATGTAAGGAACAGCAAGGAGTTGAAAAACTATTGGTTACTATATTCAGTACCTGGGTGATGGGAGCAATCACACACCAAACCTCAGCATCATGCAGTACACCCATGTAACCTACACATCTAGCCCCTGAATCTAAAATAAAAGTTGAAATTATTTTTGAAAATGTCCATAAGACCTCTTTTAGGGGAAAAAGAATGTTACAGAAATTGTGATCCTATTTTTGTTAATAAACAGAAAAGGGTACGCCAGCTTCCAAGAAAATATAGAAATGCTTTTTAAAGTATTTTCTTGTGCAAGAAACTTCATAGCTTGCTCTCACTAAGGCATGAGGAAAAAACAAAAAGACTGCTTTTGTGAGGATTTAGATGGTTACTTGCTGTGACATAAGGATCAAGGCAGAGTGACCTCACAAGGCCACTCTCTCTCATACCATTGGTTTTAGGACTGTCTTTGTACCCCTCAAAGAAAATCCAAAAATATTCACTTGTTTATTTGAAGTGGTACCCTCCACAATGAGTACTCAGCAGGCCACACAGATTTTGGTTGAGAGCACTGGCCTTGGAGTCCTGAGTGTGTATCCAGCTCTGTTGCTTGCTATGTGTGAGACTTGGAACAAGTCACTCAGCCTTGCAGAAACTTGGCATCCTCACCTGTGCAAAGGCATACAACCTCAGAGGGTTTCCTAAAAGCCAGGGGACATTCAAGGGCTTGGCTTAATGCTTGGTACATATTAGAGTGCTTGATAAATCTAGACAGATTGTTACTACCTGCTTCAAGGCACTTGACAGGTTCCCCTTGATTTTACTTGACTTTTACAGCCTTTGGGGACCATGCTGAAAGGAAGATGGTGTAGTGAGAAAAGCACTGGACTGTAAGCAAAGAATTGGGTTTCTCTACCCTTATTTTTCCATAAATCCTCTGTATGACCTTCAGTACCACTTAGTCCTACTGTTTCTTTAACTTTAAGGAAAGTTAAGTTAGACTGGGAAAACTTCTGTCTCTCTAATTCTGTGACTGCATGGTCTAAGGACCAGATAAAACCTATTTGACTATCTAGTTCCACCTTCCAGGTAGAGGTTGGTTATCTGTGTGCCCTAGGCTAGAAGGGATCACTGGGGGACTAATAACAAAGAATTCTGTTTCTATTTGCTTCCTGATCCTGTTGCACTGGCTGATAGGCCTGCAGAAGGCTGTTATCAACAATTTATGGTCACCTCAATGCCATGCTCTTATCAGCAGAGCTAATCACATTTTAAGCTCTTTGAGTTTTTCTGCTTCGAATATTGCTTGCTTTTACTGCCTAACAAATCTTTAAGTGATAGTTTGATTCTTTGGTGTGGGAGAACTGGTAGATGGTTCTGGAAAACTCCAGCTATTTCTGCCCCAGGGAGAAACCTGTTAGGAAAAAAATGGCAGCAACACACTTTTCTTTTCTTTGCAGGGTGCTGTGGGCCTTGGCTCTGGCTGAGGCTGGTTAGATGTTGGTGACATTGCTTTCTCTTGTGTGTCTCTCTTTAAAAAGTTATCAAAGTTCATTACCAGCATTTCCCAACTATGTGCCTTCTCAGAGGCGTAATTGGATGTTGTGAAAAGAAATATAAAACCAAAATTTATAATAAAATTAGTATTTATTTTTTGATATTTGTAAAGTACCTTGTTATATTAAACACACTTCCCATGTAGTTTAATCCAATGCGTCCATAATCTTTTCAGAATATGGAACCCTTTTGTAAATAATAACACTCCCTGGCATATTGGTGAACTAATATTTTGAAAAGAGTCAAGATTGTGCTGTTGGCCCCTTGAGCAGAGTTGAACCCTAAACTGTAGCTTCTATGTAGAAGAACCCTTGTAGAGGGTTCTGGATTTGACCACCCATCCCCCAGCTAAGATGCAACTGTATGAGTTCTCTTTGTTGAGGCTCACTCATTCTCCTGCCTTCCCTACCAGATTGTGTGCATCTTTTGGGGTGCTGTGAGAGATCTCTCTCCCCTGCCTCTTGGGCCTTTTTATAGCTGGGTCAGGCTTCCGAAATCAGATGTGAGGAATGTAGAACCTCCTCTTGGAAAGCCCTGTTCCTGTTCTGCAGAACTGAGGTAGGCCAGTGGTCAACCAGATGTTTTGGCCCCTAAAATCTTCCAACAATGGAAACCTAAGTCCTCTGCTTCCTGTCAGGAGACTTGACACTCCCTGTCTCTACCCCAGCAGGCCCCAGCCTCTTCCCTCACATATTGACCCAAGGGTGGTACCTGTGCCTGGTACTTTGAAACTGGCTCTGATTTTATTTCATTTTTTAAAAATACGCACTCATAAAAACGAGCAATGACCCTATTGAGAGAAACCCAGAAGAATGATAAGAAACTTTAGAATAGGCTGGGTGCAGTGGCTCACGCCTAAAATCCCAGCATTTTGGGAGGCCAAGGTGGGTTGATCACTTGAGGCTAGGAGTTCAAGACCAGCCTGAGCAAGATGGCAAAACCCTGTGTTTACAATAAATTTACAATAAATTAGCTGGGTGAGGGGCACATGCCTATAGTCCCAGCTACGAGGGGGATCGATTGAGCCTGGGAGGTCGAGGCTGTAGTGAGCCGTGATCACATCACTGCACTCTAGCCTAGGCAACAGATTGAGACCCTGTCTCAAAAAAACAAAAAACAAAATAAGAAAACCACTTCAGAATAAACAGAGGCCAAGGCATCATTTTGCCCCTGTCCTCTGTTTGAGTATTAGTTGGTGAGGGCTGCCGTAACAAAGTAGTACAAACTGGGTGGCTTATACAACAGAAATTTATTCTGTTGCTGTTCTGAAGGCCAGCAGACTTAGATCAAGGTGTTGGCAGGGTTGGTTCCCTCTGAAGCCTGGGGGAGGAATCTGTTGCATGCCTCTTGCCTCACTCCTGGTGGTTTGCTGGGAAGATCTGGTGTTCATTGGCTTGTAGACACCTCCCTTCAGTCTCTGCCTTCTTCTTCATGTGGTGTCCTGTGTGTGTGAGTCTGTCTCCAAATTTCCCCTTTTTTTTTTTACAAGGGTATCAGTCATACTGGGTTAGAGCACCTCCTAAAACTACATTGTAACTTGTCTACCACTGCAAAGACCCTGTTTCCAAATAAGGTCACATTCTGAGGCATGGGGGTTAGGATTCCAACATATGAATTTGGAAAGGGTGCACAATTCACTTAATAACATTGAGCACTGGTGATCACCAGAAGGGTGTTGATAACACAGCATCTCCCACTCCTCATGGAAAGCTGGAGGAAGGGGGCTGTAGACGTTGCCTTAATGTGACCTATAAGAGGCCCAGGTCATGTCTACACAGCACCAGATGCTTTGCGTGTTGTGTATAACATTTGAGAAATGTTTTGGGTACCCATCTACTCTGCAACAACACTGTTATTTTATTTTATCTTATTTTATTTTATTTATTTTTGAGACAGAGTATTGCTCTGTCACCCAGGCTGGAGTGCAGTGGCACGATCTTGGCTCACTGCAAGCTCTGCCTCCCGGGTTCAAGCCATTCTCCTGCCTCAGCCTCCCAAGTAGCTGGGACTACAGGCGTGCACCACCACGTCCAGCTAATTTTTGTATTTTTAGTAGAGATGGGGTTTCACCATGTTGGTCAGGGTGGTCTCAATCTCCTGACCTTGCTATCCACCCACCTTGGCCTCCTGAAGTACTGGGATTAGTGGTGTGAGCCCACTGTGCCCGACCTATTTTATTTTATTTAATTAATTAATTAATTAATTTTATTTGTTTATTTTGATACAGAGTCTCACTCTTGTTGCCCATGCTGGAGTGTAGTGGCATGATCTAGGCTCACCACAACCTCCGCCTCCTGGATTCAAGTGATTCTCCTGCCTTAACCTCCCGAGTAGCTGGGATTACAGGCATGCACCACCACGCCTGGCTAATTTTGTACTTTTAGTAGAGACAGAGTTTCTCCATGTTGGTCAGGCTAGTCTCGAACTCCTGACCTCAGGTGATCCACCTGCCTCGGCCTCCCAAAGTGCTGGGATTACAGGCATGAACCACCAGGCCTGGCCAACACTGTTGTTTTAACAGAGTGAACACAATAAGTTGAAAGCCTGAATAGATCAGAATTGCTGACCATCACTCGAGTAAGAGTTCTTTCTGCCCTGATGGCCTTTGGACTGGGACATCAGCTTTTTTCTTGCCTTCACACTGTAACTTGAAACATGCTCTTCCTGGGTCTTGAGCGTGCCAGCGTTGGGACTGGAATTACACTGGAGAGGACCCAGACCTCTCCTCAGTCTCTGTCTTGCTGACTCATCCTGAAGCTGTTGGGACTTGCTTGCCTCTGTATCTATGCAAGCCAATTCCATGTAATATACTATTTCCAATAAATATTTTGGAAATATTTATATGTTTTTTATATATATATATGTGTGTGTGTGTGTGTTTGTGTATATATGTCTTGATATGTATGTATGTGTATACACACACATATTCTATTCGTTCTGTTTCTCTGGGGAAACCTAATATGTGGTCTAAGCCAGGAGTTAGCAAACTATGGCCCACCAGCCAAATCCAGCCTGATGCCTGTTTTTATTTTTTATTGCCCATGAGCTTAAACTGATTTTTACCAATGAATATTTGTAACCAATTTGATGACAGGGAACACTAACTTAGAACCTCAAGCAAACAAAACATTGTGCTTCTCAAATTCCATTCTTCTCATTAGAACTGTATTACAATTATAATTATATTTATGTAGTTTGCAATTCATCAATTTAAAAATTGTGAAAATGTATTTTCTTTTTTACATCCCTATATAGCAGCTTTGATTTTGTCTCTTGGCTCATGTATCCTAGGTATGGTATTTACTGTTTGGCCCTCTACAGAAAAAGTTTGCCAACCCCTTGTCCAAGTGGTGGGTTTTTTTTTTTGTTTGTTTGTTTTTTTTAATGGAGTCTTGCTGTGTCACCAGGCTGAAGTGCAGTGGTACAATCTTGGCTCACTGCAGCCTCCATCTCCTGGGTTCGGGAGATTCTGCCTCAGCCTCCCAAGTAGCTGAGATTACAAGTGCCCACTATGATGGCTGGCTAATTTTTGAATTATTAGTAGAGATGGGGTTTCAGTGTGTCGGCCAGGCTGGTCTCGAACTCTTGACCTCAAATGATCCACCTGCCTTGGCCTCCTGAAGTGCTGGGATTACAGGTGTGAGCCACCATGCCCGGCCTATTGTGGCTGTCTTAAGAATATCAACAGCGTGATGATTTTTTTTGACCTTTTAAAAAAATCTCTTAATATTTGGCAGGTATTTTTTCATGTTACAAATGAAATCAAGGAAATTTTCCCAGTGGGTATAATTTATAACAAAGCCTGCATCTTCTCCTAGCTGTCTCATCCACATTTCTTTGGATGACTGGCTTTGTGCATCGCCTGGCCTGGGTCTGAATGATGTCATCTGCATTGGGCTGGACTTGGCTCCAGCTCCCTTGCTCTGACTCCAGGATGCTTGAATCACTACAGTGGAGTTTCTCACTGCTTTTTCTCCTGTGCTGCCTTTCATCTGCTCTTTGTGATGCCATCTTGAATTTTTCTTGGAGCAGTCTTTGTTTATTGTCTTGAAATGACGTGGACTGGGCTAGCTTCAGAATAAATTGTCAAAAGTCAGAGCTCCTGCATGATATGCCAGTTTTCCTTCCTTGCTTGCTGGGAGACACCTGGGAACCCCTTTGTCCAAGGTCACTGAGAGTTCATCCTGACAGGAGAACAAGCCAGGTTCTGTAAATGATGCCCGTGACTGCAGCATGGCCCTGGTTGGTGGCTTTACATAGGTACAACCAAACAAGAAAGGCAGTTGTGCTGGGGAAAAGACAAGTTTTTAACCAGATAGTTGAGCTAAGACCATACCTACTCTGTTCCTTGGATAGTTAAGACTCCGGGTCCCAGGGTCAGAAATTGGACTCTTGATCTGCAAAGGGTGGCTTGTCAGGCAGTCTGCCCCTGAAGAACGTTCTTTCCCCAAGGCTTCACATTTGTTGCTTTAGTCAGCCTGGAATATTCTTCCCCAGACTCAGTGCGATGATTTCTCCAACTTTTGGTCTAAGCTTAAATATTCAGAGAGTTCTCAGATAACCCAAATTAAAGTACCTGCCTTGGTTCCTCCCAATTACTTGTTCATCTTTTTAACATATTTTACAAAGTGCCTATTATGTCTAGGAACTGTTCTAAAGACTGACAGGAGGTTCAGTGATGGGGAGGAGGACCAGTCGAAACCCCTGCTTAGTTTGAGTATTTCTCAAGCTGTAGTCTGTATCCGTTTGCGTCATCTGAAGGCTTGGGAAAACAGATTGCTAGTCCCCCTCCCCTGAGGGTCTGAATCAGCAGGTCTGGGGCATGACCTGACGGTTTGCTTTCCCAACAATATCCCAGGTTATGCTGGTGCTCGGGCCCAGGAACCCAGCTTTGAGAACAGTTGGTCTCATGGGTCATGCTCCTCTTGGTCCTATGCTTGCTCTTTCTCATGGTTTGCAATTTTGTCTTTTCTTTCTTTGTTTCCTTGTGTTGCTTTCTCTGCCTCCCTCACCAGAAGAGGCAGTCTCTGAAGGGGAGACCGTTTCTGCCTTGTTCTCATTGCATCCGGGTGCCCAGCACACAGTAGGTGCTTTATAAATACTTGAAGGGGTGAAGGTGGAAGGGCTGGCAGCAAATGAAACTTCTCCTCCCTGTCTCTCCTTATGTGCCTTTCTTCACTCAGCTGCTTCCATTTCCCATGGGAAATCCTGGCAGTAAGAACAGGTAGAACTTAGGGTTAGCTTCTCATGCCCCCCTCAAAATCTTGTGAGTTCTGTTACTGCAGAGCAATCAACGCTTAATGCCACAAGGGGTAAAGTTATGGAGCAGATGAGTAAGTAAATGAGAGTGAGAGCGAAGGATTCTAATAGTGGATGTCCACAGCTATGGAATCAGTAGTGGGAGGGAAGGTTTTGCAGCCAGAGACCCTGTGGCATTTAAACATCCAGGCAATTTTTAAGAGTCCCAGAATTTGGGCAGTAAAATGACTTTTGTTGAGAGCACCCTTCGTGCCTTGTTTTTTTAAGGCTAGAATTAACCCAGAGAACTCTGTGCCACGAAATCTCCCTATGAGGGCAAGAAGAGGCAAGTCAATCAGCTGTACTTCCTTTCTCGAGACAGACCCCTGTCCCTACCAGGTATACCACAGCACAAAGTGTCTTTGGAACTCACATCTGGGCATCTGAAGGAATTTTCTTTAAAAAAATTCTTTTCGTATCATTTGGCACCATTTATAATTGATAGTTCCTCAAAGAAGAGGTCTCAAAGAAGCCTTAATCCATGCCCTGAACAGTCTTCAGACCTAGGAGACATGGGCACAATTAATTTCCTGGGCACCAAAGTTAATAAAAGCACTCTCAATGCAGACCAAGGGACACCAGACTCATTTTGCCTCGGATCCATTCTACCTCAGATCAGAGCAACCTGGCATCTAGGAGGGCGTTTATAAAAACTAGGAACCCCCTTGGGTTGCAAATAAAATGTGGCATATATGTTCATTTCTTGGGTGACTGTCCATAACTTTCAACAGTGCTTGAGGCAATCTATGCTCCCCTAAACCAAAGGGAATTTGGTTTGAGTTAGAAGGCGTGATTTTTAAAAACTATTGTAATTAGGTACATATACATAAAATAAAATTTTATTTATATATAAAATATAATTAACCATTTAAACCATTCTTTAAGTGCACAATTAGGTGGCATTGATTACATTTATAATATTGTGCAACTTTCACCACTGTCTACTCCCAAAATGTTTCATTTTTGCAAACAGAAACAGAGGATGCAGTTATTAATAATGATAGCAATACAAGAGAGGCAAGTCAGTCAACCATTATTAAACAATAACTGCATCCCCTCCCGCGGTCCCTGGTAACATTTAAACTTCCTGTCTCTATGATATTTCATATAACTGGAATCATATAATATTTGTCCTTTTATGTCTGGGTTATTTCACTTAGTGTAATATTTTAAGGTTCATTCCTTTTTTAAGGCTGAGTAATATTTCATTGTATGTATATACCATTTTGTTTATCCATTTAACTTCTGATTGACACGGGTTGTTTCCACCTTTTCTGGCTATTGTGAATAATGTTGCAAGAAATACCGGTGTACAAATATCTGTTTGAGTCCCTATTTTCAATTCTTTTTGGTATACACCTAGGAGTGGAATTGCTCGATCATAAGGTAATTCTATGTTTAGCCTTTTTAGGAACTTCCAAACTGTAATGTACAAGGGTTCCAATTTTTCCATATCATTGCTCACACTTATTATTTTCTGGGGTTTTCTTTTTCTTTTTTTTGTAGTAGACATCCTGGTGGGTGTGAGGTGATATCTCAGTGTAATTTTGTATTTCCCTAATGATTAGTGATGTTGAACATCTTTTCATGTGCTTATTGGCCATCTGTGTATTGTCTTTGGAGAAATGTCTACTGAAGTTGTTTACCCATTTTTTTTAATTGGGTTATTGTTTTGTTGAGATGGTCTCCTAATGCAAAATGACTGGAGTTCTGTATGCATTCTGGATACTAGACCCTTATCAGATATCTGATTTTCACATATTGGCCCTTCTGTAGGTTGTTTTTTCATTTTCCTAATAGAGTCCTTTGAGGCATTAAAGTTTTTAATTTTGATAAAGTCTAATTTATCCATTTTTTTCTTTCATTGCTTATGTTTTTGGTGTCTTATCTAAGAATCCATTGTAAAATCTAAGGCTGTGAAGATGAATGATGCCTTTTGGGATAGGAGATCAAGTCAACATTTATCATGTCTGCTTAAGACGGCACATTGGTTCTATAAATCCCTCCCAAGTATATGAAAAATTGTGTGCATTCTTTGTAGCTTTCTCTGGAGTTTTAAAAGAGTCCCTGTGTCAAAAATAAATAACAAGGAAGCATTTTGGTATACTATGAATTAGTGGTTGATTGCTTTGGGGCTCTGACTACTGACATTTCCCAAAGCATGAGTTGAAATGCATGCTCACTGTATGGTAAGATTGTGAATATGCTGATTGGGTTTGGTGGCGGATCCATCATACTTGCAGGACTTTTCATGTAGGCTGAGGTATCACTGAGCTCTTGTGTGTTTTTAAAAACACCATTAGGCCAGGCGTGGTGGCTTGCGCCTGTAATCCCAGCACTTTGGGAGGCCGAGGTGGGTGGATCAGGAGGTCAGGAGATCGAGACCATCCTGGCTAACACAGTGAAACCCCGTCTCCACTAAAAACTACAAAAAAATTAGCAGGGCGTGGTGGCGGGCACCTGTAGTCCCAGCTACTCGGGAGGCTGAGGCAGGAGAATGGCGTGAACCTGGGAGGCGGAGCTTGCAGTGAGCCGAGATTGCGCCACTGCACTCCAGCCTGGGCCACGGAGCAAGACTCCGTTTCAAAAAAAAAAAAAAAACCCGTTAAATATTTGGCTTTGTTTCTAAATGCAAAACTATGTACCAATGTGCATACTCTTTTTTTTTTTTTTTTGAGATGACATTTCCCTCTTGTTGCCCAGGCTGAAGCGCAATGGCCTGATCTTGGCTCACTGCAGCCTCCGCCTCCCGGGTTCAAACAATTCTCCTGCCTCAGCCTCCTGAGTAGCTAGGATTACAGGAGCCCGCTACCACGCCCGGCTAATTTTTGTATTTTTAGTAGAGATGAGGTTTCACCATGTTGGTCAGGCTGCTCTTGAACTTCTGACCTCAGGTGATCCACCTGCCTTGGCCTCCCAAAGTTCTGGGATTACAAGTGTGAGCCACCACGCCTGGACCCCGTGTACATACTTCTTTTGGAATTATGCTTGTTGCTGAATGAAGGAATACACTCTAAGCCTGTTTTATAGATTGTACCTGTTGTTCATAAGGGAAACGTCATGATATCTTAGTATTACAGGAGTGTCCCTGGTCAGGAGGAGGAAAAAGCAGGAGAGTTGATGGACTAGTAGTAGAAATATGTCTCATTCCTGTAAAGACTGGCTCAAAAAGAGCCAGAAGTTTAGCAGCCAGTTTAAAAAATTGGTATATATTGGTATTATATATATATATATATTTATAATGGCATATATGTTGGTTTATATTTGATAAGCCTTCCCAAAAAAGTGCCACTTGAAACATTGGTGACAGGGAATCCAGAGTGTGTGTGCCCATGTTCTTAAGGTAACAAAGTCCATAGATATTTGTGACAAGGCCCAGTTTAAACTGGCAACTTCCAAAGACAGAGGTCATACTGAAAGTGGTACTTAGATTCTCATTTTTCGGTCAAAACTCAATCCCCTTTGTCCATAAGACTCTCCTCTGAAACCCAACAGGCCGATTTTGTTTGTTCTGGTAACTGCTAAGCATTTATAAAACCCACATTCTATGTCTTAAGCCCCCTGCTTCTCAGAAAATGGCAAAGTTTAAATTATAATTAGGAATTCATTTAACCCCTGTGTGTTATCTGTGCCTCCAGTTCATGGGCACTGGGAAACTTCTTTATAAAGGTGGCTGTTTAGTGCCTGTGAAACCTTGTGGCTCTGCTTACAATGCTTTGGCGATCATTTATGGAAGGAAGATCTGATTGGGTGGCAGCAGGGGTTGCAGAATCTTGCTCTTCAATGTGGAATCACCCACATTAATTTACACAGCAAGGTACAATTCAGGACAGGTGTTTCAGGGCGGAGGGTAATCAGAGAAGCTGTGGTCCTCAAACCACTTAAATTGCCTTCTTCTTTATGCATTCAGTGGGACCATCTCATCAGATCAGGTACTTCTCTGGGGTGGTGGTGAGACTGGTGGTAAAGACTGTAGCTGGTAAGCCAGGGAAAGTAAGCTCTCTTCCTAAGCTCCTGTGTGTTTCCTGGTGGATGATGGAAAATGGAGCCCTGGATTGGGAAATATGTTCTATCTAGTGGTCAAGGTGGTTGACTTTGCAGAAGTGGATTGACAAAGCATGTTAAGTTTTTGTCTGCTGTGGCATAAAAATGGGAAGTAACAGGGTTATAAACAGATTTAGTCCTGAGCAGAAAAAGGCAGGGCACAAAATAGTCACCAAAGGTCTCCAGATACTAGGTATCTGCTGAAATATATGAGCCTTTTCCCTAGTGCCTGTCACGGAGTTGCTTCTTCCAGCCCAGTGATTCAGTGGGGTCAGAGAGAGATGGCTTCACTTTTCCCCTCAACCATGCACCAGCTGGTTGCTTTTCTAAGCCTCCTTTATTTCCTTATTCACAAAATAAGCACAGTGCCACCCATCAGGTAGGCTACTTATGGTTCAGGGGGTTAGCACACATAAAAGACTTAGCAGTTTCCGGCACACATTAGGTGCTCAATAAAGGTTGGCCATAATGAATAGGTATTTATGGTCAAGTAGACAGTGTCCTTCCTTCCTAACTGCCTCTTTACACATTCAATTCTCTCTATTCTTTTTCCATTGTTTTTGAGCTCAAGTCACACCTGCCTTTTTTTGTTTGTTTCAAATAGGCCAAATCTCTCTCACTTCAGGACCTTTGTACATGCTATTTTCTGTATTTAACTACCTTTCTAGTTAACTCACATTCATCTATTGACTCTCAGATCAACCATAACTTTTTAACGGAGATCCTCTCTGAAATCTGTGGCACTGGCTCTCCTATCTGACCCTTACTCTAATCTTGTTGAGTGCGTATTTGTGTGATGTTTGTAAGTATTTGTGTGATGGCTGGATTACTGTTTTCTTTCTCACTGGACCATGAGCTCCAGAGACCTCCCCATGGCCCTAGATTGAATATGCACACAGTAACTAGTGGATGAAGGAATCCGTGCTGGTTTCTGACATGGCTCCTGGATGCATACAGTTGTCATAATTCTACAGAGCTGAAACTGCTAAGTCAAACCCACAATGTCTGGGCGACGTGTGGTTCTCCAAAGAGAACTAAAAACACAATTTAATTACTTCCTAGTATATTTTTGCGAGACTCTGATGAGGTTTAGGGAGTTTCCTTTGGCTTTAGAGGATTTTAGCGAGACTTACTAATTGGTGAGCAAGTTTAAATTTGCAATGGCCCCAGTGAAGGAGGGATCATTAATTCCCTGTTTTTCATTTTAAAAAGATGCTGAGTGCACGGAGGTCAGCATTCTGCCATTGAAAGGCAAAACCACATTATAGGCAAACCACATGTCCCTGTGGACTGTGCCCTTTCAGGATTAGTTGCAACTGGAAGCTAAAGAAAATGAACCATTTAAGCAGAAAAACCCCATTTGAATGAAACTCAGAGAACTACACTTTGTTTTATAACTGCTTTAGGGAATTCACATTGAATCAAAACTGAAGACTACAGCATTTGCCAGGAGAATTCTTGTATCTTATCTCAGTTTTAGTGATTTTCTTTTTAATTACTTGATGCTCCACAGAAATCCTAAAATACTTAAAACCGAGAAACAGAAATAAAAGTGGGAGTCTCAATGGCTTGTGGCAGAATTGTTTGCTTCCTTGGTTTTGGGCGATGTTCCTAACAAGTAACCTGTAACCTACCTCTGAAGGCTACAAGTAGATAATTACTTGGTTACTTTTCATATTTCAGTTTATAGTCTTAATTAGTTCTCCAACTAGTACTCCTTAGGCGATATATAATCCCACCTCATCATATTTATGATTTTTGCTATTTGGGATCTCCTGTTTCCATTTAAAAGATGAAAAACTTAGCTTGTGCCCCCACATTCCTAGATATTTATTCATTGTCATGTGTTCTTGCCGAGAGAGTTAGAATATTCTGCAATTTAGAACTCAAAGGGAACTGAGTGAAATGCTTGCTACTTTGAAGTAATTTCTTTGTGATTATGAATATGTTACAAATATTAACCTAAACTGAACATACTTTGAATTGCTTCTTAGGAGGAGATGGACGCACAGGTAAAGGGTTTGGTATTAGGTAGATGCCAGTTCAAATCACATCTTTACACTTGTCTGGGCAAAGTTTTTAATCTGAGTCTTAACTATTGATGAAGCATCTGCTTCATGGAACTGCCCCAAGGATTTAACGAGATGATGAGGGCAAGGGTTTAGCATCTACTTGCCGATATTTTCTGTATCTGTGCTGCCCAATAGAAGTATAACGCAAGCCACATATGTAATTAAAAATCTCCTAGCATTTACATTAAACAGTTAAAACAGGTTAGTGATAACTATGCATTTTATTCAATCCAACATACGCAACATATGATTTCTACATAAAAATTATCAAAATATTTTTCATTTTTAAATACAAAGTCATTGAAATCCATTTTCTCAGAACATTTCAATTTGGACTAACGACATTTTAACTGCTTAATGGCCAGATGTGGCTAGTGACTACGGGTATTAGGCAGTGCAGTCAGATGGTCAATACATTCTCATTTCCTTCCCTTTGTATTTTAGAATTAGTTTAAATCTGAGTCATCCAACCAGTGGGGTGGCTGCTATGGAGAATCAGAAATCTGTATTCATCGTTCCTCAATTTATGTAGGTGTCAGAAAAACTGCACTATGACTGGAAGAGTATAGGTACTAGTTATTGGTACTACTGATTTGCTAAATTTTAATTTTGTTAAACAGTATAGTTCTAATAGGAAGAAAAGTAGTCCTTGATATGAAAAGTAGGCATTCAAATCAAATAGTGTGCATAAGATGCAGCTGAAGTAAAAGTCTGAGAAATAAAAAACGTATAAAGCTATCAAATTCAGTTATTCTAAACTTGGGGTTCTTGCATGCTTAGAGGGGATCTGTGAATGGCCTTTGGGGGTATGTGAAGTCTTCAATTATATGCACTTTTAAATTTTCTGCAAATAGAATCTATAGCTGCCATCAGATCCTTCAATGAGCCCAAGAAGTAAAGTACATGCAGCCAGGGTGGTAGAAAGGCCTGTTAGTTATAGTGGATGTTCTGTTTACACAGAAGCTGGGGCTTTACATCAGTGAGAACGGAAGCTAGAAATTGTCTCATCACTATTACCCAGGAACATTTTCATCCCGACCGCCAGCTAAGAAATGCACTGTGAGGCACTTGGAGCTCATACTTGTTGAAGAAATGGCAGATTCATGATTCCTCTTATGTTCACTCTGGGGCATCCACTGGTGAAATGCATTTGTTTTTTGGTCGAGGGCACAGGATTTAATGCATCTAAGTTAACCGTGCACATGAGGGTGATTCTCTAGAGTATGGGGTGCTAAGAATTGTGGGACCCGGTGTTGGGTTTTGAGTTCAAATCCCAGTTTGGTTATGAATGAGCTGCCCTGCATTTCTGTGCCTCCCTGAGTGCCCTGTTCATTGATCAAGTGATGATTTCTAAGATCTCTTCCAATTTCTTTTAGAAGCTGATTGGTTAAATTAGATTTGGGAAGCCTCATATTACACAGAATGTTATGACTAAGTATATCTAGATGATAAAGTGATTTAAAAATAAGTTGAAATCAAAAGATTTAGATTTGGATTTGAATGCACCCTATTATTTCCCTCTACTTTTTCATAAGTGCAGGAGCTGAGCCCCAAATCCAGACACATGGGGAGCCCTGGTTAGAAACTCCTGTGCTTGGCCGGGCATGGTGGCTCACGCCTGTAATCCCAGCACTTTGGGAGGCCGAGACGGGCGGATCACAAGGTCAGGAGATCGAGCCCATCCTGGCTAACATGGTGAAACCTGTCTCTACTAAAAATACAAAAAATTACCCCGGCGTGGTGGTGGGCACCTGTAGTCCCAGCTACTCATGAGGCCGAGGCAGGAGAATGGCGTGAACCCGGGAGGTGGAGCTTGCAGTGAGCCTAGATCGTGCCACTGCACTCCAGCCTGGGCGACGAGCGAGACTTGGTCTCAAAAACAAAAACAAAAAAAACAAACTGTGCTTGACTGTTTAGGCTAAAGCTGTTCCTGTGGCCATGTAGCCCCCTCTGGCCTTCAATGAGAACACACAAGGGGAGGAAAGGTATTTCCCCATGTAAACTCATATGCTGATATATGCTTTGCAGCAATTTATAATTCATCTGACTGATGATTGTTCGCTGTGAAACATTAACTAGGAAGACAGGGTATGAGGTGACAGGACTGGGAAAGGGGAGCTTCTCCTGGGAGGAGGTAAGGATCAGATTTTGTGGAAAGTTAAAACAGAGAATATCGGGAAACCGAGGCCCTAATAGTATACTTTTTGCAAAAATTTCACCTTGGAGGGCTGATTAGAGTAATGTAGCAGATGTAATTATCATAACAATGCCTGGTTCTGGAAGAGGTAATGAACAGACATCTTAATAATGAGGAATAAGTATTTCAGTGTTTTATTTTCATTAAGTTGTTTTATTACAAGAGTGACTACTAATTAGTCTCGATTCTGGTCCCAAAGGAGGGACTGTGGTTGGAGCAGGGTCTGTGAGAGGAATATATGTCTGAAATGCCTAAAACACCTGGTCATTTCAATCCAAATTCCATTTGGATCAGACAGTAAACCAGATGTATGGCATCACGGCAAATAAAAATGACACCATCCTAATCCTATCTTTATCTTACTTATTTTTCAGTAAGTATTACAGCTGAAATTGGTGTAAACATTACAATCAATCAGGAAACAATTTGTGGCAAATTCATTATTTAGGATCCTGGTGGTTGCAGTAGTCAGAAAGATACCAGATTTGAAGCCCACCCAGTTTGGTGACCCCTGTTTTTCTATGAAAATATTGCCTGTTGTGCAGATGCATCTTAGAAATGGAAAGCTAGACCTAGCCACCCGGAGTTGTTAGTTATTACTGACAGGCAGTAATGGTTGCAGTAAACGAAAGAGATTTCACTGTAAACATGGCCCTGATTGATAAACTTGCTCATAGCTATTCTTGTTTATAGGTTATTGGGCCAGGCTGAAACTTTCTGTGAGACAGGCAGTCAGAATGCAGGGTTGTATGGTAAATTTGACCCTGTGTTCTTCACTGCTAGACCTTGGCTTTATAACCATGAGGCTGAATGCGAAGGCATCAGATGGTCTAAAATACTTAAATCCTTCCAAAGTTTCAGGTAATACAACCAAGGGAAAAAAAGCAAACACTGCAAAAGGCTTTTATTTTATAGGCACCACTGCAAAATGAGGAATCACATCAAAACATATCAAATAGAAAATAATAATTTATTTTAACTTCATTTTACTTAATGTTTGTAACTAATAATGACTTTGTGAACTTGCTTGTGTAAGTCTGTACCTTCAAATCTACAAAGCAAAAGTTTACTACAATGAGCACTTAAAATTCCACAAACCATCTCCATCCACAACTTTCCTGTACATGCAAATTCTTTCAACGGGCTGCAATATTTGCAAACATGCTTTAAACTTCCATAAAGCTGCATGATATTTTGCTTTCTGCTAAAACCTTTACACTCTCTTGGGAACCTTAACCAGGAAAAATGTTTAAATGTATATCCCAACTGTAAATGCTGCCGGTTTGGTTATGTGTCTTAAATCGTTAACCACCAGGTTGGGTGGTTTTGAGTTGAAACCTTCACCTAAATAATATCTTAACGGTCACGCATATGAAACACATTCAGTAACGTAACATTATAAAATAGGGTTCCATTAAAAATACATACTGGCAGTTGTATTTGTGTTTTTAGGCAGGAAAAAAAGCGTGTTTAAGTTTTTAATATGAATATAGTTTCAACAAATTATTCTGTGAAAGTATGCTTAATAAAAGATCTTTCTGAAATTTAAACACTTTATGTAAAAGGGTACAGGTAGAAAAGTACAATTGCTATTTGAAAAAAGCTCTGTTTGTTAATATTGCCTTCCAAGATAGTAAGGGTGTTTTTCTCTCTCTCCCCTTAAAATAGACCTATGACACCCAGAGTTGTAGGGTCTGCAAATTTGGACTATAAACATGAAGACCGTATTTATCTTATATACAAAAACTTGCCGCATTGAACGAGGCAGGAATTCTACCCTAGTGGTAGTGGTCTCTTTTATGTACATAATGCAGAAGTGAAAATTATACAGTAGTCACCGATAGGAAGGAATTGTATACTCTAGTGCCGTCCGGGGATTTTGTGCCGTGGGTTAAGAGTTCCTGGATCGTCATCCAGTTATCGAAGATTTTTTTATTCCTCTTCTTCATCATCTTTTTGTGGCTTAGTTCGAGGATGTTCATCTCCTTCCTGTCGTCGGCTGCTTGCTGCTCCTTGAGACAATCCAACCTGCTCTGCATCATGAACTCGCGCCGCCGCCGCTGCTCCTTGGCCTTCACCAAGTGCTGCTTCCTCTCCTCCTTGCTCCAGTAGCGCCCCATCTTCATCTCACTCACCGCGTCGTCGTCGGTGGTCATGCCGCTGCGCTCTTCCCGGATCTTCAGGGCGCGCTCCCGCAGCAGGCGGTCCCGCACGGGCCTCTTGGTGATGTAGCGCGTCCCGTCGCTGCGAATCTTCACCTTCCACTCCATGCGCGGCTCCGACGGGGTGGGGGAGCTCAGGTCCTTGCACATACTCACCAGGCTCATCTGGCTCTGCGCGTACTCCACGGCCGACTTCTGCTGGATCAGCTGCATGTAGCTCTGGTAGTGCTGGGCGTGCGCCGGGATGTGCGCGTGCTTGTATGGGGAGTGGTGGTAGGAGGGCAGGTAGGCGCTGCCCAGCTTCTGGCTGGGCGTGGGGCTCCGGCTCCCGTCGCTGGCTCTCCGCTCTTTGCCTTCCAGGGGCTGGCTGGGGTCCAGCTCTTTCAGGGACGGGCTATAGGTAGAGGTGCCCACTTCGGGATCTTCCGTGATGGAGAGCAGATTCTTTGGGGCTGGCCCATAGGCTTCCGTGGTCGCCACAGCCCCTTCGCTGCTCGGGCAGCTGATGCCCTCCGCTGCTCTCCTCAAGGAGTTGTCGGGGGAGATCTCCAGGGTGAGCGGGGTACTGCGGCAGCTCTCGCCCGTGTTGTAGGCGCTCGAGCTGTCCTTGTCGGATTTCTCCGGGAGCTCGGTGATGTCCGAGAGCTCGTGCCTGCGCACGTCAATGCTGGTGTTGTAGTTGCGGAAGCCGCTGTTATGTAGCATCCAAGACTCGCGGTACTGCTCCTTGAGCTGCTGCATCTTGTGGGCGCGCACGATGCTGAGGCACTCCAGCTCGATGCTGCGCAGCTCCTCGTTCAGCAGCTCCAACTCCTTGTCCACGCTCTCGGGGTCGCTCTTGCCGGCGTCCAGGGGGCCGCTAGGGTAGTACAAGCCATAAGGAGTGGCGCTCTTCACCTGGCACTTGAGCTCCAGGAGCTCGCGGAAGCGCTCGCACTCGTCCACCGGGATCCCCAGGTAGTCGGCGTCCGTGCAGTCGGCCGAGATGAAGGACTCGTTGCTGAAGGGTAGGTCGCCGCTGCCCAAGGTGTCCTGGCTGCAGGTGAGCTTCCTCTGCCCCGCCAGCGGGTTGGAGGATGCGGTGGCATCGTCGCCATTGTTCTCTTGCTCCGAGCTCTCGTCATTGCGGGTGCTCTCGTCGGTCCGCCCCACACCGCTGTCCTTCTCGTGCTGGTTGGACAAGATGGTGGCTGTATCTGTGGTCCCACCGTCTTCCTCGTGCTTCTTCTGCATAAAAACAAGAACAAAGGGTCACAGTGAGGGAGGCCTACGCAGCAGGTCCTCAGGTTTGACCTTTCCTTGCAGTGTTTCTGGATAGGGCAGGCTGTACATTTCTAAGGCCGAGGGGCAGCATCTGACAGCAGGACCAGGTCAAGAGCGTGGGCCTTAGCCACACTTTCCCGTGTCTACCTGGGCAAGTCACTTACTCTTGTTCTTGTCCTCAGTTTTGTAAAATGAGGATAATAATAGTCACTTTATCTCAATGAATGATTCTGTTAAATCAATCAGCACACAGGTAGGATGTATAAAGGTCTTTGTTTAGCTCATACAGGACTCAGTCAGTGGCTCATTAAGACTCTGACAATGGTAGTAGCATAGTAGGGAGCTGGAGAGCTCCAAGTAGCTCAGGTTAAACAGAGGGGATTGCTTTACTTTGGAAAACACGGCTTTTTCCGATCTATGGTAATGCCGACGCATATGTTTTCCAAACAAATTATCATAAGGTCAGCTTTGCTTTGGCAATGGTGCTTAGATTTAAAAGCTTAGCTAGGGACAGTACCAGCTTGCATTTCACTGGTCTGGTGCTCAAATAGAAAAGTACTTGAGGCTGTTTTCTTGCTGTCTTCCAGGTGGATAAGCTTCTGATGGTCTTTAGTGCCATAAAGGGGGATGGAGGAAGCAGACTTTCCTACAGCTCAGCAGGGCAGAGTGTCAGGGACTGGTGCATGGGCGTTACCTGCTGAAGCACACTAGCTGTGAATTGCATGGCCTGGTGGTGCTGCTCCTCCAGCATGTCCATGTGCAGGTCATCCAGAAAGTCGTTCCTGTCATCGTCCATCCAGCCCTCATCCAGCTGCAGGCAAGAGCAGCCAACACATGCCTTAGAAGTTTCCTTTCATGTTCATTTATGTTTTTTAAAAAATGACATTACCTTGGGGAAAAATATTTCCAGGGCTTCCTCCAAGAGTCATCAAAATGCAGTCTGCCCAGTGATTTGCCGTTAAGTCAGGAAACTATCCCACCCTCACATTAAAGAGACCTCCAACCCTACACTACAAACTGGGGAAGTCTTAAATATCCATGATTTTTTTTTTTTTTCAGGGTGAAACTCTTTCATCCATCTCAGCTGCTTTCAGTGCAGTAAGACACCTGTGTAGGAGGGTCAGCTGTAGCTGTTCCCCCTGTGTGCTGGACCAGACACAAGTTTAACAGGTCCCATAGAAAAATGATTTTTAGTGTGAAAAGAGTTCCTTCTGATACAGTAACTAGCTGTTTGGCTTGGGCAAGGATATCACGTTTTTTGTTTTTTCTTTTTTTTGAGACAGAATCTCGCTCTGTCTCCCAGGCTAGAGTGTAGTGGCATGATCTTGGCTCACTGCAACCTCTGCCTCCCGAGTAGCTGGGATTTGGGATTACAGGCATGCACCACTACGCCCAGCTAATTTTGATATTTTTAGTAGAGATGGGGTTTTTACCATGTTGGCCAGGTGGGCCTCATCCTGACCTCAAGTGATCCTCCTGCCTCGGCCTCCCAAAGTGCTGGGATTACAGGCATGAGCCACTGAGCCTGACTGGATATCACTTTTAGAAGGCCTTTATCTGCCTTGCCCTAAAAAGAGTGAA
This sequence comes from Colobus angolensis palliatus, assembly GCF_000951035.1. NCBI lineage: Eukaryota > Metazoa > Chordata > Mammalia > Primates > Cercopithecidae > Colobus > Colobus angolensis. The sequence goes on from NW_012114711.1 coordinate 1,434,107, forward strand.
CTATTCAGAAGTTGGCACTCTAATAGCTCATGGGCTGAATCCAGCCTGCTATTTTTGTAAATAAAAAAAAAACTTAATGAGAACACAACTATGCCCATTTGCTGACATAAATGTCTATGTCTGCTTTTGCATTAGAGTGACAGAGTCTAGCAGAGATGGTATGGCCACCTGAGTCAAACATTTACTATCTGGACCTTTAAGAAAAAGTTTGTGACTGTGGGTGAGATGACAGCTGAAGTTCCCTTTGAGCTCATGAGGCTTCCATCTGTGGAGAATCAGATGCCCTGTATGCCGCTGTCTCTAGGCTACTTTTTCAACTGGGTTTCATACTGATATGGTTTGGCTGTCCCCACCCAAATCTCACCTTGAATTGTAACTCCCATAATTCCCACACGTTGTGTGAGGGCCCTCGTGGGAGATAATTGAATCATGGGTGTAGTTTTCCTCATCCTGTTCTCATGGTAGTGAGTAAGTCTCATGAAATCTAATAGTTTTATAAGGGGAAACCCCGTTTGCTTGGTTCTCATCTCTCTTCCCTGCTACCATGTAAGACGTGCCTTTTGCCTTCCGCCATGATTGTGAGGCCTCCCCAACCGTGTGGAACTGTGAGTCCATGAAACCTCTTTTTCTTTATAAATTACCCAGTCTTGAGTATGTCTTTATCAGCAGCATGAAAACGGAGTAATACACATACCTAAAGAAAGAGATCTACTACTGGACTGCCCTAGAAGTGTTGCTGGAGCCATTCTAAGTGGATCAAGAGTGCCACCTGGGAGAGTTCATGATTCCTTCTGTGGAAGGAGTTATTCTAACACAGTGGTTTCTGAATCAGATTACTTGGGCCTGAACCCCTCCCTGCTTTATCACCATCCTTCTGGGGCTTTTCTGGGTAACTTATGAACCCCTGAAAACTTCCATCTCTTGGGAAGGCTCTCCTGAGTGTAAAGTGATCCACGGAGAGTCTAGCACTTATTTGGTGGTCATATCAGTTTTAATTATTATTTCTCATTCAATATTTCTTTTATTTTGAAAGAGCAATTTTTAATTTCCCATACTCTGCTATTGTAAATGGAACCTGCACAGATCAAGGCTGGAACACGTGTTAGGCCTTCGGAAGTCAAACGTCTTGATGGTCATGACTCCAGTTGTGTTTTCCATTCCATTCTGTTTCCTTTTCCTTCCCTATGATCCCTGCGTTAACCAACCTGGTGGGCCTGCAGTATAGATGTCAGGGTGGGTATCTAACCAACCTTACATGGCTAAATCATAAAGTGGATTCTAAGTCACAGCAAGTTTGATTACATTTCTAGGGTACAAAGCACCTTCAAGTTCACAGCCAATACACAGGTGCTCTTTTCCAAGCCTGGGGACCTGAGCTTTTGATTTTAGAAATACAGACCCAGTTTCATCTGTAGGAAGCCGATTTACCTGGAGTTCAGGCCTTGCAATCAGCAATGAAAAGTTTTTATTTTCTTCACTGGTTAGAAGAGCCACAGCCTCCTCTCGGTTCTGCACCTCTATCCCATTGATCTTTAAAAAAAAAAAAAAAGAAAGAAAAGGGTGGTGGGGAGTGGGGAGACAAATAGTATGATTAGATGGTGCAAAATCATTCTCTTTTATTTCAGACCTGCATTTGTCACCCACTCACAGCTGGAACATAAAACTTCCCTGTAGCTGGAAAAGAATACTGATTTTAGGAAGGAAAAGTCTTGCTCAGAACAATGCCGTTTCTCTGGTCTACAAAGGAGCCTCCATGAGTGTAGTTCATGAGGTGACGGTGATGTGTGGAGTGTGACCAGAAGGGGCTGGACCTCTAGAAGACAGCACTGAGAAAAATCATAATGCTGTGCGGAGGGAACATGTTAAATAATTAGACATAATATTCAGGCAGGAGTATATGTAGACATTATTGGATAATATAGAAGAAAAAGCAGCAGTGGGTCTGATGTGAACATTATGGAAACTGAGGTTAAGAAAAGGGAATATAATTATACATGGTGTTTTGTGTCCCCAGTTTGACACTTAAACTTCTTTAGGCCAGGCAGAGGGTCAAGTGGGCATGACACTCTCACTATCACACTTGATTAACCCTCTTGCAGGATTTTTGGTTGCATGTCCTGGTGACTTTGACCCCTTTTGGTCTGGAGGTCTTAATCCTGGTGGAACGCCACCTCCAGGGAACACAGCAATGGTTCCATTGAATTGGAAGTGGAGCCCTCCACGTGCCTGTGAGCCAACAGGCAGCAAAAGGGGTGACTCTATTGGTTGGAGTGATTGCCTTCAATTACCAAGGGAAAATGGGCTTGCTGTGATACAGTGGAGGCGGGGAGGACTGTGTCTGGAACCCAGGGGATTCCTTGGAGTACCTCTGAGTGCTTCCATTCTTAGTAAAGGTTAATGGAAAACTCCAGCAACCAAACAACAACAACAACAACAAAAAAAACAGGCAGTATGCTGAGGACCCTGACCCTTCAGGTGTGAAGGTTTGGGTCACTTCCCTAGGGCAAGTGATCCTGAGCAGCACAGGTTCTGGCTAAAGGCTAGAGAAACCCAGAGTAGGCAGTGGGAGAAGAAAATCAAAATAACTTGTGGTGAGGTATGCAATGAGAAAAACACAGTGGATTAGGAATGAGAGGATACGGTAGAGAAGAGAGAAAGCTAAGCCTTGTGGACACAATGAAGCCAAGAATCTCAATTCTGTGACATTAAAGAAGGTTGTAGCCAAAAGAGACATGAATGGTCTCATTTGGACTAGAAGGAGCAACAGGGCTCGAGGTCAAGTAATGACCCTCAGAAGCGATTCTAGGATGGTTAGATGTTGAGTCATAAAATTTATAAGACTTTTCAATTGATTCTGCTAAATCTGCCAAAAATGTTCCCATTTTATGGACGAGACTCTGAAATGCTTGGTCCAAAGTTAATCTTTCTTTCGGAGAAATCTAAAATGAGAATTATGTTAGTTCACAAGTTGTAAACTGTTGGCCTGACTTTGGCTCACTGATGTTTGTTTTGATCCAAATAGAATGAAAGAAAATGAGGAGAACTGGCTCAAGTTTTGCAAGGCCCTCTTTGGACAGAACATGCCCCATCTAGTTTGTCTCAGTCCTCACCACTCCCTGTTGCATCTTATGACTCAGATTTAGCCTCACAATTAGTTTAACTTGTCTGGCCTCACTACACATCTGTGTTTGTGATCCCTGTTCTTTAACCTCTTCTGCAATTTCAACCCTAGACCTATCATTAGAACCAGTTTGCTCTTTAGTCATAGGCCCCTTATAAGGCCATTGTTTGGAAGTGGACTTACCTGGATAATGCGGTCTCCTTCTCGGATGCGCCCATCCTTGGCTGCAATGCTGTTAGGGTCAATCTGAAACACACATGGATCATCTCAGCACAAACGCAGATATGCATGAAAATAAGCAACAGCACTTTCAAAGCCATCTCTAACACACAGTCATGCTCATCCCTGTGTTTCTGTTTTGCACAGAAATAAACAAGACTTAGTGTCGTGCAAGGAGAGGCAAACATGAGCTGATCTGCTTCTAAGCCCTTTCTAGGGCTGGTTCTTGGATCCCTGCATAGCAACTCTATTACACAGCAGTGTGTGCAGGCTCTGCTGATCTGAGGAGGCACAGTTGACTTTTGTTGCATGCATGGTAATTAAAATAAAACCAATGATGTAGAACAGGTTAAAGGATACCCTTCATTATGCTGACTAGCAACCATACCTTATTTTATACCAAATACTTGTATTAAAATTTGGAAAATAACTTGAAATTTGAAATATCATTGGGACAAGGAGAACTGATAAGGGGAGGGATGCCCCCAAACGCAGGAAGACTGGGTTAACTTAAGCTTGGTGGATGACATACAACCAAAGAGACAATTTCAGAGTCTAGTAGTTCGTTCTGTAGCGACAGATTTTATTTCCTGACAAAATTGGGTTTCTGTGATTGCAAGGATGCGTGTGCACTGTAAAGTTTCCATACTGAAACCAGCTGCTTTGTATATCTTCTCAAGGAAGATCAAAACAGCATGCATCTATGTAGTTTGATAAGTACACACAAAAGTCATATTTAACTTATATGAACTCAACTGTATATACGCCACCAAGAGGAAAAAAAAAAAGAGTGAGAGACAGAGAGAGAGGCTTTAAAAAGTGTAAGTGATTCCACCCACCATTCCACTCAATGAACATGAGTTGGGAAATGTGAATCTGCTGTTCCCTCGGGGCTAAACACACAAAACCATGTAAACGGCTCCATTTTATGGCTGATTTGCAGGCTTCTCAAGGGTAATTTTGCCTTAAGTACTTATATTAGAACTTAACCTCCACGGAAAGATGCAGTGCCATGGAGTGTGATGAGGGGGACAGAATAATTTGTGTCTTTCCAAAGAGTTCTTGATGAGGTATGGGTTAGGGTTGGTGAACATATAAAAGAAAAAAAACCCTTTTGGTCTTGATGTGATAGTTACAAAAACAAAATCAGCCTTTGTACCTCACTGATATAAATCCCAATGTCATCTTCATCGTCCGTCCGGTAGCACACAGTGAGGCCCAGCTTGTCCTGGCTGTTCATTCTATAGAGGTCCACTTCCTAGACAAAGAAAGGCATTCCCAGTGAGACTGCGGCAGGCAATGCGAGTTGAGGGGATGTCAAATGCTTTAAAAATATTATCTTTAAATGATGAACTGGATTTCTTTGCATTCAATTGTGTAGGGCCGGTTAACTTACTAAAAAAAAAAAAAAAAAAGTGATTATGGACACAGGATCAATGCCTAGGGCATTTCTGACCTTTCACTCAATATAAAGTCATTTTGAAAATAGTTATTTCATTGATCCCCCAAAGAAAAATTACCCATATTTCACTCAGAGTCAAGACTTCTGGGGCAGGGCTTTTTAAAAGCACTTTTTCAATGTCTGCCACAAACAAGAATATTTCCATACCCCAAACCAACCAGCCATTTCAGTACAAATGTTTCCAATGTGTTTGGTTAGATTATTTCACATTGCGTTCCCTTAATATTCACAGTCATAGAACTTGCAAACAGATTACACATAAATTGATCCAAGAAAGGAGGGTAACGTGATAGTGTGCAATTAATGTTCTCCACAACAGCTGTGATATTTACAGTTGAGAAATTAGTTTCAGCCGCTATTACTGCAAATTAAATAAGATAAAAGCAAAGCGAGCCCAAACGCGGGACACATGCTATTGTATTTGCCAATTAGTCTGTGCTTCAGAATGAAGTCAGAACTTTGGAAATTGTCGGAGCCTTAGAGGGGCCATCCTGGGGCTCTCGGTGTAATCAGGCTAAGTCACTCCCCTGCCCACTTTGCCAATGACTTGTGCAAGTTTTTGTAGCTCTAAGCTGCAGGCCTATTTGAAGGGCTACGTGATAAGTTCTCTGGCAGATCCTTTGGTCTAATTTTTAGTGTTATCTAATCACCAAGCAGGAGAATGGAGGGGCTCAGAGATGGGGTCTTCATGCCACTGTATCTGGGGACTATTTCTAAGTGGCCTCTCTCAAGGGTCTTCTTAGAGGGGAAGGAGAATGTAGCTGTCTATGTGGAGAAGCTCAAAGCAGTTATATGGCAGATACTTCTTGAACTCTCCCCGATGAAAGGCAGGGTGCCAGGCACCATGGACACTTCCTAGGTGGAGGAACAGCAGGTGTAAAAGGCCCTGGGCCAGCATGGCCAGAGCCCCGTGTACAAAAAGGAGAGAAGTGGGCTGAGGGTGGCCAGGTGGCAGAGCTAGACCAGGCACGGCCCATAGGCCAGCATGAGCAGCTAAGATTTTATTTCAACATCATGGGAACCCATCAAAAGGTTTCAAGTGAGGACTGCCATGATCTTAATGACTTTCAGCAGTCTCTCTTGCTGATCTATGGGGTATAATGTGGTGGGGAAGAGTTGTAACTATGAAGATAGATGTTCAGATCCCAACTCTCCCTCTTTCTAGCAGCTGGATCATGAGCGTGTTACTATATCTAAGGTCTGTGTCTTCACTAGTACCTGTCATCCGGCCTCCCAGAGTCACCAACGTGAGACACACAGAGCTCTCAGCACATTGACTGCCCCGCAGAAAGTCCATGGTCACCGGTAGTATAATGATTACATGCAGGTATGGTTACTTGCCTGAAGTCACAAGAAGTTGTTTGTGGTACAGTGGGTATATTTCAGTGCCCCTCTTAATAAGATTATTTTCTGAACACTGATATGTTAATTCAACAGCTTCCTAATTATAGCTCTAGCAATATGGTAAATTCTCATTAAATGAAACCCCATTAATTTCTGATAATTGAGTTAGGTGGAAGTTTCTTCATTTTTGAGATATATACTAAGTGGGCTTAAGGGTCATATTTAACGAGAGCAAGCCTAAATACTTGGGTTTCTAAATACTTCGGAATAACCAATTTGCATACCACAAATATACTAGGCATACATCATCCTCTTATGTTTCAAACACATCCCCCTGTCTCTCTTAGGGTACACTTCATTTGAATATGAGTAACAGGGAACACTTTTTCAGTTTTGACATTTCCTTGAGGTTAGTGTGAAGCCACAAAATATCATGACTGTGTAGGTCCAACTGCACAGATGCAGCTGAAATGCTGCCACTTAGCCTGGTGCTATCCCTGCAGGGAGACACATCTTGCTGAAACAGGTCCACATGCAACCCAAGCAGAGAGAGACAGCAGTGGGAAGATTGTAGGAAGAAAAATGAGAAAGACGAGAGATGTTGATAATTCAAGTTGCAGCTTTTTCTGAATGGCTGGCCGCCAAGGTGATTCTCTCTCAAGGAAGTACAGAAGATACTCTAGTTCTACTGGACTTTCTTCTGCTCCTCCTCCTCCTCCTCCTCCTCAAAGCATGCTTCCTGGTCATGATGAGGTGAGCACAGAAATGAAGGGAAGTGTTCAGAAACCTCTATAGCAAACGGACATTGTCATGATAACCAAGGGCATGATTAGCAGATTTGTCTCACTGGACAAAGTGTAGACCAGTTCAGATGTTGGTGAACGCGTCGCAGATGGGGTGAGTTACACAGTCACACACAGTAGGACCACGTATTGGTTAGAGACAGACTGAAAAGTAAACAAACCAGCCAACCTGGTCCTTGTGGCTTTTGAGCACAGTCTGGCAAGCACAACTCTGTAATATACTTCTACATTTGAGTGTTCCATTTGAGAGGCTTAAGGTACGAGGAGTATTCAAGTAAGAAAAAGACTCCTAAAGAATGTGATATTGACACTCTGTTATGCAGAAAACGATTAGATTTATTTGGCCTACTACCAAACATGTAGGTGGCCTGATGTCATGAGACTTTAGAATACAATTTTGATAAAACCTAACCGGAAAAGCATTTCTGTCCTATCTTTTGTCAGTATTTTGATTGACATAGATTTGGAGGACTATTAAGCTATAGAGTAGTTGACATTAGTTCATATTGCTAATCATGATTATTTTTTCTGTATGTTTTTCCTTCTGAATCTGTTAATTCCTCCAACAAATCTTTATGACTTCTTTTAATCAGGGAGAAAACTTTCTTAGAACAAAGTTTCAGGCTGGAACAGAAGATATTCAAAACACTTATTGTTTTAAGATATTTTCATTTGAATCAAGAACCACTTATGCTTCCTTCCTTATACGCTGCCACTAACCTCACCTGTGTTTAGTAAAATTAGTAATCAATTCTTCACAAATGCTAACTGTTTGACATTTTTGCATGGGAGAGAAGAAGGTCCCATTAATAGTTCTATTCCCAGTTAGTGTTCATTTTAGAACACATACTCCCTCACAACAGCAGAATGGCATAGAGCTCAACACTGCGTTTAGCCTTTGACTCCCATCACAAATCCTCTCAGGACAAACCGTCATGGGGATAGTCACGTTCTCAGTTTGATCTTTAAAACGGAAATAAGAATGCTAGTGTTCTACTTCAAGGGCAGCACTCCAGGAGCAGTTTTCTATCTTAGAAGTGGTCTGTGTTATCAAAGGATGAGTGATATTGGATGAACAAATGCTGGTGAAGCACATTTCCAAATAACAAAGCAAAGGGTATTCTGGAGCTTACTCTAGGTATTTACTTGACACTGATGTGAGATAGGAAGGTGTGGGCTATAATATTTCCTTGCCTTATCTGGCCCTTCTTGGAACTCTAAACAAAAGCCAGAAAAGCTTCATTTAGAAGGCACAGGATACGACTTAGCCTCGGTCATCTAATTTTCAAGGGATGGTTCAACATCACAGAGAAGAATCTGGTTGCTGACAGTTAAGCACGGAGTGATCCATAATAGGCTTTCAGAAGCTCTTGAAAAACAACAGTGTAAGAGCTGGTATTGTCTCTGTATCTGTATGGATTTATGGTTTACCTTGTTTTCTTACAAAGAAGATTACAGTAAGGCAATGGTAGCTGAATAACGAATTGTGCAATGAAAGCAGTGTCTAGACTTGTATGCTGTGCACAGTAGGTGCTCAATAAAATTGAATGAACTTCAGAGTTCAAGGCAGGATGATCCAAATGAAAAACCAGTTTGGTTCCATCTTTAATGAGGGAGGTTGCCTTGAGCAAGTCATTGAACTTCGACAAACTTAGCCATTCTGTGATTTTAAGACACAATATTTTGGGGACTCAGTGGAAAGTAAAATTCCTCAAACTTACTGGGTGGTTTGTAAATTCTCAGCATTTCTGTGTGACTGATCTAGTTTTACACAATTGAGCATATTGCTGAAAGCATAGACGTTATCAGTATGTATCTGTCTGTGATGGAGATAAGATTTCAAAGATGACTATTAATCAAACTGGTATGAATAATGTAGTAGCATTATCTGGATTACAGCTACCCCTGTTACTGGTATCTTGTTGCTTACTGGTCTAGATGGACTGTTGATAAAAACGAACAGCTAAGCCTGACATTTCAGATGAAATTGAAACGATATTCCAATTAAGAGTTTTAAGAGGGCCATTCCACCTTGTTGATTCAAACTCTCTGTTTCAGCATCAGCTACTTTAATCAAAGGGGATCTCAAAGACTCATTTCAATGCTTTATCCACCTCCAGGAAGACTGGCCACTAAAGCATAACTCTTCAACTTATTGGTCCAGGTTGCTGTGCACATTTATCTCAACAGTTTCCATGGTGTTATGTGGGATATAGAAATATCTCTAAAGACTGCATTTTCCCTCAAGGACCTTATGTTTGACAGGGCATTTTATTCCTTCATTCAAAAAACATTTCCGGGTGCCTACTATATGCCAGACATGGTCTGGGCAAAAGGAATATATGGTAAATGAGTTAGACAAGAGCCTAGCTCTCAGGGAGCTTGTATTCTAGTGGGGAAGACAGATAAGAAGTAAATAATGGGCTGGGTGCGGTGGCTTATACCTGTAATCCCAACACTTTGGGAGGCCAACGCAGGCAGATCACTTGAGGGTCAGGAGTTTGAGGCCAGCCTGGCCGACAAGGTGAAACCCTGTCTCTACTAAAAATACAAAAATTAGCCAGGTGTGGTGGCACATGCCTGTAATCCCAGCTATTTGGGAAGCTGAGGCAGGTGAATTGCTTGAACCTAGGAGGCAGAGACTGTGGTGAGCCAAGGACTGCACCACTGCACTCCAGCCTGGGTGACAGAGCAAGACACAGTCTCAAAAAAAAAAAAAAAAAAAAAAGTAAATAATGGTACTGGTGGCATAGGGGTGCTTCAGAGAGTAGCCAGGGAAGCTCCTCTGAGAGGTGACATTTGGAGAAAAGATTGAGGCATGTAAAGATCTGGGGCACTGCCATGCAGGCTCTTAGAAGGCATAGTACAAAAAGTGGCAACCACCCTGATTACACAGGAAGAGTAATGAGGAAGCCAATTAAATCCAGGATGGGGCTGACCAGGAAAGGTTCCTTAAGGATCTCTTCCTTTTCCTGTGCCTCAAAGGCTAAAGAAAAAATTCTAGACTGGCTGGGGCATCCTGCATAATCTCCAGGTCAATCCTGGTTCCCTTCTGATACACTTAGCTTCCTCTATAAAACCAGGTATGGAGAGCATTTTAGTCTCCTATTGAAATTGTAGCTTTCCTTTCCTTTCTGATCTCAGAGATGAGAACACAATACAGGTGACAGCAGTTTCACAGCCTACATAAGATGCTTCTGATGAATCGCCTGGGAAATTAAAACAACAGACAAAAGAAAAAGCCTTCTTTCTTTGGGCATGTATTTTCTTTCTTAATTGCCTACAGGAAGATGTAGAGCAGGTGTTCAGTGCCTGAAAATTTATGGGTAATTATTTGTCTGCTCAACCCTAGGGTACACTTGGGTGTAATCCCTTTAACTCTAAGCAGTCTCATAATAACAGGGATTTGACACTTACCTAAATATGATCATTTTGTGTACTTTAAAAGGGAGAACATCTGTTTTTCTTTTCTTTCTTTTTCTTTTCTGAGACAGAGTCTTGCTCTGTTGCCCAGGCTGGAGTGCAGTGGCACAATCTTGGCTCACTGCAACCTCCACCTCCTGGGTTTAAGCAATTCTCCTGCCTCAGCCTCCCAAGTAGCTGGGATTACAGGTGCATGCCACCATGCCTGGCTAATTTTTGTATTTTTAGTAGAGACGGGGTTTCACCATGTTGGCCAGGCTGGTCTCAAACTCCTGACTTTGTGATCCACCCACCTTGGCCTCCCAAAGTGCTGGGATTACAGGCGTGAGCCACCGTGTCTGGCCAGAACATCTGTTTTCCTCTGTGCATTTGCTTTAATAAAATCTCAACACACTCATACGTATTTTCCTCGTATATAACATCCATGGAACTAGTTGTTCTTTGGAAGGTGCTGACTTTAGTCCAATTCAATTTAGATGATAAGTGGTCTGTTGAGATTGGCCCCTTAAATATAACAGCCTGATTTTTCTAAAATTGAACCCAACAGTTAGAACAAAACAGGATGGAATCTAGAAGGCAGATTGCGACTGTTCTAAGAAATCTCGTGTAGAAGCAGGGATGACAGGCACATGCCAGTCTCCCTGGAAACTGGGCCCACTTTAGGAAACTCACTTCTCAGCACGTGGGGTTTATTAATTAACCTTCTCGAACAGATTGACCAGAGGCCCTTTCAGAGAGACACCTCTGAAAGCAATGCTGGAGGCACGGCTACTCTTCTCTAGTGGGGAGACCCTTCCGGTGAGTGGCTGCAGTAGGCCTCAGCTGATGCGTTCCTAGCCTAGGAGGCCTGAGCCATCACCACCACAGAACTGAGGACAACACCTGTCCAAAATTGCCAGGTTCATTTTATGAGAAGGTACCTGGTGACATCTGAGTTGCTGTGGACAAAAGACCAAATGTTTAAAGCAAGACTTCCTGGCTGCTATGGACTCACGGTACTCCATGGTGACTGTTCAAACGGGCTAGAGATGGAGAATGCCCCTGTTCTGGTTGTTTAAGAAGAAATGAAAAGCTAATGTCTAATGGTCCTAATGGCTTGTGAGCTCCTTACAGGCAAGCAGAGCGGCGACTTCCTGATTTTGCATTTCTAGGGCCAAACAGTATATTTAATGTAAGAGATACTCAGTAAAATGAACAGAATTGAAAATAAACACAAATATAAAGTCTGATGGCATCCAAGGTCTAGCTTAAAATATTAATCCCAGGCTAGTTTTCTAAACACCTGCATTATGTCTGCTTTTATTCATGAAAAGAGAGAAGCAGTCTTAGGAACACAGTGTCACATGCCTACAAGGGGTTCAGTCATTCCTAGGCCCTGATAATTTTACTCTGCATGGACAGTGTGGGCAAATATTCGTGACTCGGGGGCACATCTCTACACTGCAGCGAGTGAAAGGCACCACCAAAGCCTCGCTGGCGTGACTCAAGAGAACAAGAGGAAATGATAGCTTGGGCTTCTTTATCTGGGCCTGTGGCCTGTAGGTCAGGGTAACGGGCACTGAGGTACCTAGGGACCTTGTTAAAGTGCAGATTCTGATTCTGAAGATCTGGAGGGGCAAGTTTCTGCAGTTCCCACATCTCCTATGTGAGAACTCTACTTTGACCAGCCAGGCTGCTGGTCCTCCTACCACACTTTAAACAACAGGGTTCTAGGGAACAGTTTCTGAGTGCCTCCCTCCTGCTGAAAGCAGGATGCTCTCAGGTGCTTCAGGCTTTGGGGAGAAAGACTCAGTTCAGGCTAGTCTTAACACTTCTTTAATACTAGCTAATCTCCTTAGAGAAAAGGCAGGATGTAGTGGCCCCAGGCTCCCAACCCTCAGCAGGCATCCTTATTGAGCACCAGGATTTAATAACACTGGCTTGTGTCCACTGTATTTAATTGTATGGGATTTTCTATTTAAGACAATGGATGCTGACTTTCTGCTTGAGGCAGTGGTATAGCGTTTCCTTTAAAATAAAATTACCGTAGTTTAAATAAGTTGAGTCGAGTTAAAGAGAAATAGAAAGCACGTAAGAGTTCTGGTGATATTCAGATATAGCAAAAAAACTGTAAGACAGAATGGCCCAAATTGGCCAGATACTGTGGGGACTCAGTGAATCTCCTGAAACCATATGTAAGCTCTTGCAGGCAGGAGAGTTTTTCCAGAGAGGGGCTGTAGGTTCCATCAGATTCTCAAAAGTATTAGAAACTAAAAAATGAGCCAAATAACCCACTGCTATAAAGTCAAGTTTAACTAAATACCAAAGACTGCAAAGTCTCTACTACTTCATAACTCTAGCTTCGGAAACACTTGACAGCTTTTTAAAAGAACTCTACTTTGCCACAATGACATCATCAAAAAGCAGTGTCGTCCCATAAAGATGATTAAATAGCTCTCTGTTTGGAGAGCAGTGTTTCTCCAACAGTGTTCCAGAGAACTGTAGACTGAGGAGATATAAACAGGTACTTGGCCAGAGAGGTGGGGGAAATTCTGCCCACTCCCGCAGGGGATTTACCAATGCCAGTTAGATAGTCAAGATTCTCAGAAGTCCTCCAAGAAATCTGTTTAGTTTTCTTCAATCTGGCATTTCTCAAATGTATTTCCTTATGAACCCCCTTTGGAAGGAACATACATTAACAAATTAAGGAAAAGTGTCCTGAAGGAGTCATGGTTGCTTCACCAAACATCCCTGAAGCTGGGGTGAAAGGACACTAAATCAGAGGCAGAATCCTGATTTTTGAAAATGACAAAACTTCATTTCCTGGCGCAATCGTTAAACGGCAAGCGCTTCGGCAAGTGGTTGACAGCAAGCAGAAACAGTCAAGTTTTTACAGTGGCCATTCCTGTTTAGAACAGGTGCATTTAGGGAAAATTTTAAAGTTTTCAAAACTTGCATTGAGTCAGTCATGCCACTGGCGCCAAGTCCCTTGATTTGACTGTATCTGGCTAACCGTCAGTGAAGTCATTGTTTGCCCACGTTTATTGATTTGTAACTTCCGTTTTGGAATAAGAACTCTTGGTAACTTGAAGTAGAGGAACATGGCTGTTTTCTACTATTCGACTGCTTCTGTCCTTGCACAGAACCTACTGCCAGTAAACAGTTCAGCTTCGGAAGTATTGGTAGGACAGCATAGATTACACAACAGTTAGCCATGAAATTGGATAAAATGTTCGATTTTTTTTTCCTGGGTGACCTTTTGATGGTACCCAAGGGCTTGCCCGTCAACATCAGGTGTCTTTTTACTTTATTCCGCAAGATCAGCTTTCAAAAATGCTCTTACATTTTTTGAAACCCCATTGAAATATAAAAGTGTTTCCCCCAAAATATAAATACATTATACAAGTTAGTGTTTCCTGTATTTTCTATCACCCTTATTAAAAGGAAAATGGGAAGTAGAACTCTGTTGGCAACCTGGTGTCCTCTAAATATTTTAAACCTTAACAAAGACCTACTTGACATTATGTAACATCTTGAATCTTTACTCCTGTGTGGCCTCAAGCAATACTTAAGAAGAGTTACGGATTTGTTTAATTTCTTCTATATCAATGTTAGCAAGCTTGAAGCAAGTGAAGCAGTGAACAAACCCTTTTGTTAGGGCAGGCTAGCATTCACTGAAGTAATTTATCCACCTACTCTTGAGCCATCTGCCTTTGAGTAAAGAGTGGTGATGACATAAAAAGGAGGAAGGTGAGGAGGCTTATGTTAGTTACAAGAATGTATGGATTATGTGGATTCAAAGGTTGACAACAGGATTTACTGTCCTATCTTTTAAGTGATTCAAATGAAAAAAAAAAAAAACCTTACATTTCTGCTTTTGGGACTTGATTATTAAGCTCTGTTTCCAAGGAGGGAAGAAGAATCTCAGTTGTGCCTTTCAAAGGGCAGGAGTAAAAGTGGTTCTGCTTTTGTTATTTTTTCATTGGCATCTGTAAACTAATTTATGTTTATAGAGAACTTACTAGGCATTCTGTGTTCTTAATAATGACTCCTAAAATGAGACAAGGATGTTCTTCATACCTCCAGCTCCAGCTCCTCCCTGTCCATCTCCTGATGGATGTCTCCAATGTAGTCATTTGGATCATAGTATTCATGGGCTGAGGGATGCCTGAAGAGAGATGCAACATCATTACAGCCCTGTTTCCAGTGTCAGGATCTGTTTCTCTTACACCCATTGTCAGGCCAGTGGCACAGTAACAGTTCCCAGGGTATGGGCCCTTTCATGACTCACTTCCCTCTGGATGGGGCTCTCAGCACAGTCCATTTCCTCCTGAAGGACTTAAGATGCAAAGTGCCAGCCTGATGGACTTTGTTGTTTGCAGAGCCCATCCCGGAGCCTGCCAGTCATGTGATTCAGCGTGACTAATTTCTAACTCCATCTGTACGCAGGAAACTGGACAGTATTTTACTGCTTATTGCTTCCTTGTTAGATTTAATCTCTGCAGAAAACTAGGCTCCAGCCCAGGCAACAGTCTAAGATATGTGCTGGCCTCTGAGACCAGTTCAAAAGGCTGAGACTGAAACTCTTCCGCTGTTACCTACGACAGTGTCTTTTTTAATGTTACCCACAAAAATGTGTTTGGTATCACAATGCAGTATGCACTTACACGGTTGAAACGTATGTGCAAACATGTAGGCATACATGCATATGTGTGTAGATGTTTACATATAATGAGTACACACATATTCATTCTGCTGGGAGACCGGAAGCTTGTGCTTCCCTGGGACAACATATGCAAAACACAATCCACAGAACTCATGACATCTTTGGAAGCGTCATTAAAGGAACCTCAAGGAGCAAGGGCAGTGGGAGTCATAACATACTTGATCAGTGGCTTTGAAAGGAGCTTAACAGTCCACGGTGCCAGATGCAAAGCTTCAGCCTCTGCTTGTTGGCTGGGGACCCAAACCTTCACGTTCTCAAAGGTCATAGCACAGAAATCAATGGGCCCTAGTCTTCCCTGCCAGGCACTTAGTTTTGAAACAACAGATCAGACATGAGTGGCCATTCAAACAAGGGCTGGCTTTCAATTTTCTGGACCCATCAGGCAAATATACTGCCTGTCCTTAAAGGGCTTTTAGTACTGAGGATACTGTTGGAAGGTCTGGGCTTTCACACATCAACTTAACATTCCCCATTCAGTCCCGATGCATGCTCTTGCTGTTGTCTGACCTAGCCAGAACCTGAAGAGGCCTGACCTCTGGACTCTTCTGACATTTCTCAAGTTGCCCCCAGGGGATAAGTCATGTCATGTTAACTAGACTTAAGAGGAAATTACAGGTTTAGCTTCTAAAAGGCCCATCACTGTGACAGGTCAACATTTGAGAGTCAGAAGTAGCCTTAAAGGCCTCATCAATAATGTGAGGCAGTTTGGTCTATAACGTCAGATAAATGGTTTGGATAATCATACTCAGTGAATCAGCCAGTTGTTCCAGAGGATCGAATGGGCCACTACAGGGTACTGTGGTTCAGAGCTGGGAGTCGGGGTCTGACTGACCTGCCTTTCCATCAGCTCAGTGGAACCTGGTGAGTTTGCAGTTCCTCATCTGTATAAATGGACAGTCATGAGAAATAAAGGAGATAATAGTGCTTTGCACATGTGCACACTGAGTGAATGTGAGACGGATGCCCTGTCCTCTGTCTTTACGCTACCAGCTGCCGCCAAACCTACTCTGTCAAGCCTGGGGAATTAGCCCTGGGTTCCAGTGACAGCTAGCCACTAAAACCAAGGGATGAAGGGCAAGCCTTTATTTGGAACTTGACAACCACAGGAAACAAGTGCTCACTCCAGCTACTGACTTACTACTAGGAATCCAACAGGTATTACCCAGTGGATTTTCCTGTCAGTGGTGAAAATGCCCTTTGAAATAAATGATCTGATCTGAGATGGAGCTGAGACGGGAAAACACAGGGGCGACCCTAACATCAGCTGGAGAGGCTGTGTCCTCAGATGTGCGAAGTCACACACGAAAAGCTATGTTAAAAGCTATGTCGAACTGGATGCCTTGGAGGCCAGCAGTCTATCACAGAAAGTGTCTTGCTCTTCATTTTTTCCTGAATATTTTACCTCACCCACTAAATTAACGGGGATCACTGCTATCATTTACCAAGTGCTTACCATATGCCCCGTGGGCACTTCCCACATACTGTTTCATTTAATCCTTCAACGATCATAAGAGATTGATACTGTTATCCCCATTTTAATACAGGAAAAATACAGCCCCACAAAACAAAGTAGGTTACCCAAGTTCCACAACTAGAAATCACTTTGAGCATCAGGTTTGTCTGACTTGAAGCCTCTGAAGGAATCTTTGTCGCTGGCAGAAATAAGTTGGGAGAAGAGGTGTGTGTAAAGAAATCCATGTGGCGTGCTGAGTTGCAGCTGTTATTTAATTGGTTGATGCAGTACTTAGATGAGGCATGTGCGGGCTTATTACATGGATCCAGGCTTGAAATGAGACCCAAGAAAGCAGAAGGCACAACCTCCAGGGCTCTCTTGACATACACAACTTACTTTGTTGTCTATTTAAAAGAATGATCAGCATTCCCTCTAGTAATAACTGCAGGATCTTCAAATTACCATTTGGGGTGATTAAATTTTATTCTGAAACAACTTTTACAACATTTGTAAGTAATTCTGTTCTTAGGATATAATTTGAATAAGTCCGCTCCAGGGTTATAATAAAGTAATTAATATGTCAGAGCGGTTTTGAGCAGGATTCGATTTATTGCCTCTATAAACAATAAAATTAAATACGGGCAACTTGGAGGAAAATTATAGGGTGCATTAATTTTTTTTTGCCACATGGAAGAGCAAAAAAACAACTTGGAAATACTTCTTTACCTAACGCATTAGGGGTTCAAGATTAGGTTACTTACTCCTCTGGCAAGAGATAGGGATCCAGCACGGGCGGGCTGGGAGAGGACATCTTAGTGAGGGCCATGATATGTTCAAAGGTGATGTCGGTTTGGGTTCCCGTGTCCACCAGCTGCGACTCTGACGGAGGCGTGAACATTTTGGTCCTTGGTGTTCTTCTCAACACCTGCACCACTATGGGCTCCTTGGCTGTCTTGAAAGCTTCCACAGCCTGGTCATGAGTTGCTCTGGACAAGTCTTTGCCGTTGACCTGTGGAAAAATATTTAGGGTGGGACAAGATTAGAATGAAGCAGAAAATGGAAGGACAGATACATAGATTGGCTCCTTTCATGTGTAAGCAGCTAAAAGCAGCAGGCGATGGGGTCAGAGAACTTCACTTCTCTAATGTTTAGGTTACCCAAAGAATGCCTGGTGGAAAGTGAGTGAGTTTGGAGGTATTCAGATCTGGCATGAAATAATAAATCTTACAACGGGAAAGCTTGGCTTCCCCGTGGAATGTCTTTAACACAATTTCATCACTTGCTAATCTTGCCTGTGAAAGAAAAGGCCAGCCTCAGGCTCCGAGCCTTTATCAGGCAATAATAGCTAACTGGAAATTCATTACATTGTTACGTTTTAATAGTGTGTATTTTTCCAGTTTGTGTCAGATGATACCAGTCTTCCCGTCACGGAAGTAATATGAAGTTTCCTCTTAAAATTAATCCTTTCGCTCTTTAAAAAGTCCATTGACAATATTAAGTAAATGACAGTTCAGGCCATAGGGGCATATGGCAAGTATTATGGAGAAGGAACTCAAATGGCCAACGTTTGGGGGGAAGTGACCGCTGGCTTAATTGCTGTTTTGTTTCCCACTGTGTGCAGTGTTTTGCTATTACTGCATCCTCAAAGCCTGCACTTATTGAGTGACTACTGTCTGCTGCATGGCTTAAATGAAGATACCTCTCAACAGTTCTCTCATCATAGTCCTGTGAAGTTGGCAGGACTGAAAGTAAGATCATCTCCCTCCCTACAGCCTCAGACCTCATGAGAGGACCTTACTAGTTCATGCTGGGTCAGAACGTTGGATGCTGTGTCCAGTATTCTCCCCAATGGTACAATCAAAACTCACCCAACCTGGCTATCTTTAGAACAGCTTACATAAGATGAAATAGAAATCAGAGTCTTATTTCTAAAAATCAAAGTCATTCCAAGTTAGATGGAAGTCCAATGATTTAATTTATCCTCTCTTTTCCCTTCCCCCATAAAACAAAGGAACTATGTTCAGGTAGTTATGTGCAGAAAGTCTGGTAACATCTTATGACTGGACTGCATAAAATGCATCAGGCTCCACAATATTTTAATATTATAGTATTCCTCAAGAGGTTTGGTGGGCTTATTAAAAAGCAAATGTAAAATGATGGTAAAGGAATCATATTCCACAGGACTACAGAAGTTGCTCAGCTTCTCGAAGCTTCTGGAGAACACTGACCCACTCAAGTCTCCACATAGCAATCCCTGAGTTTAAATCTCTTACATTAATAGTCCATTCTTGCAATGTGCGTGTTTTTAGCATGTATGTATAAATGTCAAAATGATAACTGAACCACAGCCTTTTCCTATCTGGCATATATACATTTTCCTCCCTTAGTAGCTTGGACGTCAAAGCATGCTGACAATTAGGTCTATCCTCAGAGCACTTCAATTTCCCTCTGTCCAGGCAGAACATAAGTATTGATTGTAAAGCTGTTTTTCTCTTTTCTTCTCCCAAACCCTTTCACTCTGGCCCTGTAGGGACAACAACTCTTAGGTTGAAGTGCGTTGTAAACAACTGTTGGGTTGAGAAATAGATGTTGAATTCTTTCCTTGTAATGAAGCCCAAATGAATCATGCCAGTGGAGGTTATTAATGATTTGGATTCAATCCACTTAAGTAATTTATTTACATCATGAGGGAGTTCGGCAGAAAAGAACTCTGGGTCACAAAATGACTTGAGTGCACCAGTAAATAAGGAACTGTCTGAACCACCGAACTTTTAAATTCCCCATCCTGGAGGACTTGGAAAAGAGGGTTTAACACTACAACTGTTGCCATGTTTCTCCCTTTGAGAGAAGAATGAAAGGACAAGAAAGAATTCTTTCTAGCTTTCCGCCCCAAGTGACCTTGGTGAGTGCTTCCCTGCTTAGACCTTCGAATGCTGAGGGCTTGGCATGGGAGGGAATGGGGTGTAGATGGGGATGAAAAACAACTTGGGGTCCTGTGGAATTCATGCTGGGGCCAAACTCTTTGAGCCATATCTTTCACTAAGTGTGTGACACCAAGAGTCACATAGTACAGGAATTTACAATGCTACAGTAAATTTGTTCCTGAGAACAAATTAATGCAACAGATAGCACCCTTAGGAGGTGTGGGTGTGTTCAATACTACCCAGTCACACTGGTCTTCTGCCCTTTGTATTCCCTGGGGATGGCTTGCCCCAATGTTAGTTATACCCACAATGAATTCAGACATTAGGATTTTCGAGTGGGTGCTACAAGATGTGTCAAATTTGTTCTTCCTCTATTTAATACTATATAAATACCAGGCCTTTTGCCAAAAAGGAATAAGAATGGGATTTTCTTACTATGGTTTCTTTTTCCTTTATAACTTCCTATTCTTGTTAACAGGAACACTAAGCTAAGTGAGGAGAGGATGGGGAATTAGAATCCGGGAATCTTCTAGTTGTGTCCAGAAAGGAACTTGTGGGTCTACACTTTTTAGAGACACATAATTCTTACAAACACTACAGGAGACAATGTCAGCTGCCTGCGCAGCACGCACCCATCCTTACCCCAATGCTTCCTCTCTGCTAAAAGAACTCTTTGTTTCCTTTCTACCAGATCCTGTATCTTTCCTTCTGGGGGAGATTTGAGGGGTGGATTTTGATGCGCTCCCGCCTATCATGGTGGTCTTGGTCCTTTTGCCTCATGATGGATTTAGGCATGGGTATACAGTATAATTCTGGCTGGTTGGATGGGATGGGAGAACTGCTAGGGAGCTCTGAGGTTTTGTTCATCCTTGAACTAAGACATGAGACAGGAGAGGGCCATTTTCTGCCCCTAGGCAAGTCATCTGCATGCTTCCTTGGTCTTGTGGCAGCATCTTGGGACCCTGTGGGGAACTGGCCTCAGAGGCCAGCTTAACACACTGAGGATGGCAGCGTAGAAAAATGAGAGAATTGTGGTCCCAATAATATCACTGAGTAAGTGAATTAACCAAGTTTAGAACCTCTTATCCCCAAACTTCTTGTTATATTCAATAATACATTTCTTATACTTTAGGTCATTTGACTTGGATCTTAACTACCTACAGTCCAAAACATCCTAAAAGGTATAAATATCACATAGCTATATTGTAAAATTAGGCACAAATGTCTTCTCATTCATTCCTAGAGACAGTCTTCTACGTGGGTAAAATAATTAGTGAAAAGCCTTCTCTGATTAGGAGTACATCTTATTTCATTTTTATAGCAAGGTGATGGCAACTATTGCTTTACTTGGATAGATTTTATAAACCAAATGCTAGTACCATTGAGTGGATGTTTAAATGGTACCAAGAAAATGATGCATGAAGGACCTGCTTGGATCAGCCTAAAGCTAAAAGCATTCTTGGCTACAAAGAGCTCCTCTGCGTTGAGACACACTCAATTACAAAAAGCAGGAAAGCTGTTCTGAATCCATCCAGCTTTCGGTACTATTAAACGGCACTGATACAACCACATCCATACTGCCCAGGTTACAGAGGGAAGAGCAGTAGCAACCCCAAAGGGAGAAGTGGGACTTTGGGGTGACTGAGAAATACCCTGTCATCCCACACAAGAATGTCCCTCCTGCCTACGGTTGGGTTCCACAGAGAGGCATTTCTGACAACTGTGCCCAAGAAAACAAATGTAGTAGCCCATGCAGTTTTCAATCAAATACAGCTCAAATAAGCCCCTCCACAAGCCAGGTGACCTCCTCCTTTTTTTTTACAGTTCAGAGGTGGTGTGTGCAGGGATGGCAATTGTGGGATGAAGCCAGCATTGGAATCCTGGCTGTGGGCTTTGGGCAATTTAACTGTTCTTTCCAGTTTCCTCATCTACAAAATAAATATAGCATCATGCTTCTTAGGGTAATATAAAGTTTAGATGAGATAACTTACTTGTAATGCCTAAATGCCACTAATAAGAATTTACTAAGACTCCAGTGCTCGTGGGGATCCTATAGTAGAAGAGACACATTTTCCCATGAGGAAACAATCTATAATCAAAGAAGCGAAACCCAGCCTAGTGAGGTGTTCTTAAGAGACATTCGTATGCCGAAAGGCTTCTTAGCTTCCCAGAAGCTGTCTGCCCGTCTTGTGTGTTCCTGGGGTACCAATATGCACACTGATATTTTCAGTCCTTGAGTTGGGATTCTTGGAGGAGGAGGGGGGTGCAACAGATAAATTTTACAGGACTTGACCCCTGCCACATGAGCTTCTTGACAAGGTATTTTAGGGATCATTACATTCTCTTAAAAGAAGATGAGACAAGGCGGGAGTTTACTAACTATCCTAGACGATCCATTTTTGCAGCCAAATTTGTTTTGAATTACCTTGTGCACATAACACTTATTACACTGTCATCTTGGAATCACATCACTGAGAGATGTAGCGAGGTGATGACTCCGGTGCACGCTGTCAGCCAACCGAGAATGACAACTTTTATTCTCAGGATTAGCATTGCATCTACATTACACAAAACGGCAGTGATGATGGCTGTGATTATAGACGGGATGCTCACCCAGTGACGTTTGGCCCGGTCAAATTCAATATCATTAACTCGCCCAATTGAGCAGATTGCCTTTAAAACAGTTTATGCAGCTTTAAAACCAAGTAAATGGAATGTTTTGGAACAAGAAATGCTGATTGCAAACTTTATCTTTATTATAAATTAAATGCTTAAATTATTCACCTAAGGCTCTGGCTGGTCCCCTGGGACTTAGGTGCAATTATGGCAAAAATCCAATCAGTCTCAAGGCAAACATCACTGATGCAAATATGACATGACACTAAGGGACCTTAAAGAGGTCCTTTAGCATAAGGTCTCCCGAGACAAGACAGACAATTACGCTGAGGGCGTGGAACCATTCCTTTCTGGTTCAATTTGGGCCGGAATAACATTGCTGTTGCTCTCCCTAGGAGGTACTTGTAGCTGTCTTTTCCACAGTCGGTCCTGAGAACACAAAGCTGGCGAGCTTTCCACGTGGGAGGTAAATTTCACTGACAACCCATCTGTCTATCTTTCAGTCATTCACTCATTCAGCAAGAATTCACTGAGCTTATTTAGTGAGACCAGTTCCCTTCTTGGCTGATGGAATGTCACTGAAAGAAGTCCTTGGAGGAAAAATGAGGCACAACACATGGGAACTACTTAAGAAACGGGCAGATAAATGCATTATGGGTGGCGTTTTACCAAGACATCCAGTGACTCAGAGACTACACACGATGGAATGCTAGCCGGGCCCATAACCCAGAGACAGGCTTGGTTTTCACGGTCTACTTAGAAACACCATGGGTTCAACTATTGTCATACAGTAGCACCTTTCAAAACACAGAGTCCCAGAGAGCCTCCAAAGTTTTCCACAACTTAATTGTAGGCAGTTCAGGATATTTTAAAATGTAGTATTTGGAAAAGGCATACTAGACTCTCTCCAAATTAGAAGCTAAGTACCTATTTATGGGGGACATTTGGTTTCTGAAGTTCAGCATATCACAGTCACCTCTATTTCTATTACATGTGCAAATGACCTCATATAAAGTATGAATGCAATTTTAAATTCAGCCTAGTATAAATTATGCCCCTGGCTAAAATCCAACTTTTATAGGGTTCATTTAATTAAATACAGGGGCAGTGATTTCATTCTGTAAAATATCACACCTATGTTTTCAAACTAATTAAAACATAGAATCCACTGGAAGCAATAGACGATAATAAACTATATACTGAAAAGTAAAAGGTTTCAAGCCCTGATTTAGGTTGGATAAAAAAAAATCTTTTTTCATTTAGGAAACTCCTGTCTGTCTTAATTTATTTCAAATTTATAGTCTCCTCTAGGGCTTGGAGAAGGGAAGGCAACTTATCTAAAATGCAGGTATTATGGCAGTTAAGAAGAAATGTGAGTTTCAGGAATGAATGGTGTTCAAATTAATGTGTTTCTGAGGAAAGTACTTCACTTCAGAGATGTCTATCTGTAGAAGGCACTGCCACAGCTATCAGTTTCTATGTATGGGTGTGTTGGGTTCTAGTTGGGACCTCAGCAGAGTTTGTCCATGGTATTTTCTAAATGCATCCTGATGTTATTTCCCTAGATTTGGTATTTTTACAACCATCAGATCCCCCTCCTTACTCCATTTCAAGCATCCTGCACAGATAAATTTATAGTCTGGGTAATTTCCTTGTTAGAAAAGTCTTCTTTGTGTCTAACTGACGTGTCTCACATTTTAAAATCCTTTCCTGTTTTCCTAAATATAGAATACATCTGACTACCAGCCTCTGATTAGTAAAGTAGATGATGTGTCTTAGAGGTTAAAAACATACATGTACTTACTTTTTAAAAAGTAAATATTTTGGCCGGGCGCGGTGGCTCAAGCCTGTAATCCCAGCACTTTGGGAGGCCAAGACGGGCGGATCACAAGGTCAGGAGATCAAGACCATCCTGGCTAACACGCTGAAACCCCGTCTCCACTAAAAAATACAAAAAACTAGCTGGGCGAGGTGGCGGGCGCCTGTACTCCCAGCTACTCGGGAGGCTGAGGCAGGAGAATGGTGTAAACCTGGGAGGCGGAGCTTGCAGTGAGCTGAGATCTGGCCACTGCACTCCAGCCTGGGCGACAGAGCGAGACTCCGTCTTAAAAAAATAATATAAATACTTTCAAAATATTATAAAATACCTTCTTTTCAGATACCAATCCCACCTTAATATCTCCTTTGGAAACCTTGGTATCATCAGATGAAATCTCATTTCAAGCAATGGCATCCAAATGTCCATTAAACTACAGTATATTTGAACCAGTATGAATCGAAAAATTAACATGTACATTTTTGCATCACCTTACAGGTGATAATTTGAAGTAGCAGCTCCAGATATTATAGGAAAGCCAATGGCAAGTACTTGGCAACAAGCTGTTTCTACAGCCAAATCTCCCTATCTTCTACATCTCTTAAGTTCTTAGGAACTTGAGTATCTTCTCCAGTAAAAAATACGTATGTATTTAATGAGAAGTGTTTTTGCTCTTAAGCTTATTCTAGACCATTTCTTGATAGGATAAAAATAGTATCAAGGACAGTATCCTCTGCTTTGTGGAGAATGAAAAAATGAGGTCCAGAAAGGTATTGGAGTGTTTGCAAAATAATCAAGTGGCTCTGACCAAGCTCTCCTGCTGTCTCGGGTTTCTGTACTGCAGGTGACAAGGTGGGGCCATTTCAAGTGAAAAATGACACAGAGAGGAAAGAGACAAGAAACACCAATTTTATAGACCTCGCAGAAAATCACAACATGCAAAGTGGCTTCTTTCTCTTGGACAACTGATTCTCTGTCTCTTTTAGAACTTCTCTGTAGTACCCCGATTAGGGATGTGTAGGCTGAGGTGTGAGCAAAGGCAAGGTGGCAAGTAAGGCAGTGGACTAGAGGCCGTATCCATCCAGAGGAAGCAAAGCCTTCCTCTAAATCACGCTGAAGTGCCTGTAAGGGCTGGCGGTGGTCCTGCTTCTGGCTGTAACTAGGTCGGGAGTCCACCATAGTAGCAGCACGTGATGATCTGGCCTCCAGACTCCTGCATTTCAGCCCTGGACACACAGAAGGGGCTGCTGGGTGACTCAGCTCCCTCTATAGCAAAAGGGCTTGAAAAGGGTGTCTTCCCAGAGCACTTCCCAGTTGAACAGTCCATGAAAGTCGCTATCAGCCACTCTGTGCTTCGTTACTCACCTTTTTATACGTGAGTGTCCATAATACTTCAAATAAAATGCTGGAGCTTTTGACACTTTAATCATGATAAACCCAATCAGTGGTACAACACTTCCTTGGGCCAGACACTATTCTATGCACTCTACCTACATTTACTCATGTAATCCTCACACAAGGGAAGTACAACTACTATCACTGTTTCACAGACAAAAACGAGAGACACAGAGGGCATCTGTGCACCTGCAGACATTTCATTTAAGATGCTGGCGGCTTTCACCTTGAATTGGGAGAGGCATGCTCTAAGTTCAGAATATACAAGATGACATGCTTCTTTTTTACACGTCAATGTTATTGCATTTAATGATCCATTGGCATTATCTCCTGCTGTAAAGGCAAATATAGCCACAAATTGAAGGAGGAAGGTGTGGTTAGGTTTTTGCAAGCATCATGCCCGAAGCCTTTATGAAAGCCATTTTATTATGCCATTTCCTCTCCCTGGTGTAAACTTCATATTGGTCTCATAAATACCTTGAATAAACTTGAATTTCTTAACTGTTTTCATCAGAGTCTAGAGGGCTGGCTACAATAAAATTTCTACTCTCAAGCCTCTAGTCATCAGAGAAAAGGACAGGAAGAGTCCTCCATTAACAGAATTGTTATCACACGGAGTTAAAATGAGTGTTCAATGGTGTTTTATATTTGTGTCACCATAGCCATTTACATTTAAAATTAGAGGATCCTTAAGGATGCTGCATGAAGATGCAGAGGAGCAGCAGGAGTTCTACATCTGATGAGGGCCATTGTCAAGGTGCAAAGCTTTGGGTCCGTTTGCCTGGGGTTCAGTGTAGGCTGTAGCACTTGTGAGCTGTGCTATCTGGAGCAGGTTATTCATCTCTTGATGCCTTAGTTTTCTTCTTTGTAAAATGGGTTAACAGCAGGACCTAACTCACAGAGCTGTTGCTGAATTAGGCCCTGCGTAGAAAGTAGTTATGGTTCATGCCTAGTGCACAGCGAGTGCTCAACGAAGGTTAGCTATTTATTATCCTTACTGACTTGCAGAATCAATGTGCCATGTATTGATAAAGTGGTGAGCAAGGCTCAGCAACACTGGGTGAGAGTGGGCATCACTGGGGCTCTAGGGTGAGACACATGGGGGTCTAAGTCCATGCTCTGCCATTTATCAGATGTGTGACATTGGGTAAATTACTCCATCTCTGTGTGCCTCAGTGTCCTCAATAGGGTATGAGGAATATTTAAGTACATGCTTCATAGGTGATACCTGAATGATGTAGGTAAAGCAAAGCTCTTGGCACAGTGACCAACGTCAGCTGTTGTTATAACTCTCCACATTTAGACACATTTCCTAGCCTCTTCCTGCGCCTCATGTGTAAACAGGTTGTAAAGATTCCTTGTAAAGAGCTTAGAAGAGCGCCTGGCTCATAGCACACTCAGTAAATGCTATCTTTTACAGGAAACACTAGCCTAGGTTTGGGCTCCTAAAAATTCCAGCTGCCAAATTTCAGCAAAAACCATACTCCAAATAAGTCACATAAGAAAACCCATGAAAAGCAGTTTATGTTGAGGTCATGTCTAAGGGAGGAGCCTCTTCTGGATCCTGGGAGCCATTTCAAGGATGTGACACTGAATGCCGCATACGGGCATTTGCTCTGTGTCAGGCATTGCAATAAATGCTTCAGACGCATGATTTCATCCCATCTTCAGAATAAGGAGGTCACTGGTGAGGTAGGGGGTGTTATCTCTACCACCTCAGAAGCTGAGCAGCTTCCTAAAAGTTGTGCAGCTTATGAAAGTAGAAATGGGGATGTGACCCAGGTCTGCCCGACTTCAAAATGCATGTTCTAACCACTGAGGAGCACAGCTGGCAGTGCTGTTACCTGACCTGAGCTGTAAAGCAAAGGAAGCTGACATGTTCATCGGTGACTGTATGATGCGAAGATGTGAGGGTGTAGTGAAAAGGGGCAGTCATCAACAAGAGGGAGAGGTGGGGCCCAGAGGTGGAAGGTGATGTTCCAGTGAGAAGGACACTTGCCAAAGGAGGGTGTTCATGGTGCATGCCCTGGCAAGGGCATGTGAGCTTTACCCTGAGAACCAAGTCAGCTGAGTCTACTGACCTTTCCCAGGAACTCACCGTGGTAATGGTATCATGTTTAACAAGCAGGATGCAGAAAACACTAGTTGTGGATATTCACTAACCTACCGGAAATTGATTTTCTTCTGTCTATTCATTTCTTACTAACTTGTCTCATCAGATTTCAATGTGTTTGTCCTACAAATGTCCTATAGGCCATGTGTAAAGCCCCTGGGTTGGAATGTCATTTAAAATAGTACAGTTAGGACAAAAGTAATGTCAGTCATTTCTCAGAGTCACAGAAATCTCTGAGCAGCAAGAAAACAAGCAATATAACATATTTTTTTTTTGAAAAATGCTTCTTGGACTTAATAATGTCCTGTACTTTATTTGTTCCTCTTATTACAAGAGTATGAAAATTCCTTAAACACAAAAGTCAGGTAACAAACCAATGAATGCCAGGAAAAATCAAAGCTAAAGTTGATTCACTGTAAATAGAATTTCCTGGCTCTTGTGGCTTTGTGTTTCAAAATTTTAGTGTAACCTACAAAGAGTGGTTTGGCATCTTTTTTGTTCTTTTTTTTTGTTTTCTATCCAAAGAAATAAAATTATGATGTGTATCATTTTCATCAAAATTAATTTTGGCTCCTGCATCGCCAACTAGTTCATCTTGCAGTTTACAGACCATGTGGAAAAACTTTCATTAAATTGATTGTGATAGGATCCTTGGAAGAAAATGCTGTTTATATTAAACCACGGTTTTAGTGGTTCAAAACAACTCAGTTGAAAAGAGCCTGGTGCCAGTATGAATATAAAACTACCAATGAGTGTTGATACAATGGGCTATTTTTTTCTTTTGTTTTCCTATAACAGTAATCATTAGTTGGCTTGTCCATAATCAACACTCTAAATAAATTACGACAGATCTTCTCAAATGCCTCCAATTTCCTAGACAGCATTTAAAAATAATTCCACACCAGCGATAAACTAAAGAGTATGGCATGCATTTGAAATATTATTCCAAGACGAAAGCCACTTGATTGCAGGAATCATCTTTTGCTTCTTTGAATCTCTAGCAATGTTAACACTTCCGAGTTATTTTCTACGTACCATACACTATGCTTGGCACTGTACATTCAATGGCTCATTCATTTGTTATTGGTTAAATAATGATTCCGAATGACTCCATGCTCAGCACACTGCCTGGGGCTGCCAATATAGTGGTGAGCAAAACTAGAAATGGAAGCTGCCCCTAGGAAGTTGACAGTCTGGTGAAGGAGAAGGATGCTAGGAATCCCACTACTGAGAGAAGGAAAGAAAACCTGGCAGAGAGAGGGACGGGTTGGCCAAAGGGAGGTCCCCTGAGGAGGAGGTGTGGAGCACCAATCCAAAGAAATGGCAGGATTTAAGTGGGGAGGAAGAGAGGAGAGAGTACTCCAGAGAGGGAAAGGCATGTGCAAAGGTCCTGTGGTAGGAGAAAACCTGGTACAGCCGACGGGCTGCTGGTGCACGTGAGTGGAGTGCAGACTATCATGTGTTAAGCCTGGAAGCATGGGCAAGGGCAGGCTATGCTGACCCTTGGAGGCTTCTGATCAGACTTTGTTTTTAAAAAATACTTTTATTTTTTATTGTTTATATTTAAAGGTGTACAGCATATTTTGATATGACCTTTTACCTTTACAGTGAAAGAGATACATATTTAATAGAAACTGTACTTTTGGTATCCACATAACCCTTCTATTTTTCAGTCAGTATAGTATTCAATACATTACATGAGACATTCATAACTTTATTATTGCGTTTGATTTTACACAACTGTAGCTAATGTAAGTGTTCTGAACATAAGGGAGGCTAGGATAAGCTACAATGTTCAGTAGGTTAGAAATATTAAATGCATTTTTGACTTAAAATGGGTTTAAGATGTAACTCCATCGTAAGTTAAGGAACACCTGTACATATGTGTAATAAAGTGATTACTACAGTCAAGCAAATTAACATATCCATCATGTTATAGTTAGCTTTTTTCATTTCTTTAGTATTAACTATGGCTAATAATAGTGTGTTACATACTGGAAATTTGCCAAGAGAGTAGATTTTAGGTACCTGCATCACCAAAAAATAAAAAATAAAAAAAAGACTTTGATTTTGAGATGATTTAAGAGGAGGGTGAAGAATCAACAAGATTAAGGGTTCCCCCCCCCTTTGGTTTGTACCTTAGAGACATGATCATGGGAGTTGGCTGCTGTGTGAAGAAGAGATTAGAAAAAATTAGGATGACATGGGACAGGAAGGGAAGCCCTCCCACCATAAGCCCTCCAGAAAGTAAGTGACTTGCCTAAGGGTTATTAGCTACTAAACAGTGGTTTGGGAGCTTGAACTTGGCCTCTTACCTCCAAATACATTATTCTTTGTTAAGCTAAAATACTTGAGGTGTGAGGTCTCAAGACAAAGCAAATGCAAATACTAAATTTCAGAAGCCTGAAATAAATTAGGACTTAGATCCTGGGCTTCTTGAGAATTTTCATTGTTCTGCTACTAGATCACTCCATACCGACACAGTCTTTCTGTAATGGGCTCTGGATCCCAAGTCACTGTTCCTTCTTGGGGGCTTCCCTCACAAGTGCATGTGAATGTTGAGGACACTGCCTACTATTCTTACCCCAACCTGGGGTATTATTTATTTCTAGAAACTTCGCTTCCTAAGACTCTGGAATCATTATCTCCCCCAACAAGGAGGTTGGATGCAGAAGGAAGAATGGTTTATTCTGTGAGTGGCTAGAAAAGCCACTGAATCTTGTATCTCAGAAACTCTCTGCAAAATGGGATGCACATTCCCTAGCCCCAGTGGGGGAAGCTCTACCCACTTGCCCTTAAAACTCTGTTCTTTGCATGAACTGTCCCCTGTTGTTTTAAGAGCCATATTAAAAAATCCAAACTATATCCATTTTTAACCTCCCTAGATTTTTTTTTTTTTTTTTGAGACAGTCTCACTCCATCATCCAGGCTGGAGTGCAGTGGTACAATCTTGGCTCACTACAACCTCTGCCTCCTGAGTTCAAGTGATTTTTGGGCCTCAGCCACTTGAGTAGCTGGGATTACAGGCATGTGCCATCAGGCCTGACTCATTTTTTTTGTATTTTTAGTAGAGACGGGGGTTTCACCGTGTTGGCCAGGCTGGTCTTGAACTCCTGACCTCAAGTGATCTACCTGCCGCGGCCTCCCAAAGTTCTGGGATTACAGGCATAAGCCACCACACCCGGATGATTTTTAGTTTTGACTATTAAGACGTAACTCCATCGTAAGTTAAGAAACATCAACAGTTCAAAGTGGTATTATAATTTTCATATTATTTTTCATTATGAAAATTTTCATTTTCTTCATTTTCATTATGAACATTTTCATAATCTTCTCCCTCTTATTTATCCCCATAAGGAAAACTGAATAGAAGCCTGCAGTTAGCAGGGCAGCCCTTGTTGCTCAGGCTTTCTTAGAGTGAGGAGCAGTGGTCCATATTTTATTCTACTGAGTTATGACAAATGAACTATTCTGGAGAACGATGCTATCTATGTGTGCACGTGCAGGGAAATGCCATTTCATTGCTTATCTAGTTCACATTACAGAATTAAAACACAAAAACTAACTTTGTGTTTGTCCTAAACTTTGTCAAAATTCTGTATTTTAATTGCAAATTATTGCTCAAGTTGGTGAAATTTAGGTTAGAAAAGAAAATATTTGCTTCTCTTCTGCTGTATTGACTAAAAGTTACAAGAGAAAAAGAAACCCTCCCTATCAGCTCAAACTTAATTTATAATATGTATGACTATTCCATTGAAGAGTGCTTATGTGCAATAATGCATCCAGATGTATCTACTGAATTGCCAAAATATTCTCAGTTTGCTGAGGCCCTTCCATGCAACCAGAGACGACTTTTATCAGTAGAATGTATAACCTATCTCCAAGCTATCTCCAATGAAATGTGCAATCCCTGTGAGAAATCGATGCAGATTTCTGGAAATATTGGCTTTGCAAAAAGAACCAATGAAAATGAGCAGGAATAACTAACAGTGGAGACATCTACGGTGGAAGATACAGAAATTGGGAAGATTTAGAACCTGTATGAATCAAAAGTAAACTTAAGTGTGTACTTCTTTCTCAAAGATTTATAAATGTGATTTACAAATGGCACAAAAAGAATAATGACATCCTAAGATAT
The DNA here is from genome assembly GCF_000951035.1 of Colobus angolensis palliatus. Lineage (NCBI taxonomy): Eukaryota > Metazoa > Chordata > Mammalia > Primates > Cercopithecidae > Colobus > Colobus angolensis. The sequence goes on from NW_012114711.1 coordinate 1,465,639, forward strand.
TTATCACCTGTAAAATGGGAAATAAAATGACTCACCCTCTTGACTTCACAGGCACAGAAGGACTTTAAAATATGACCATATTATAATAATTGATCCTTGCTTTTTGTGATTACATTTTAAAAAATAAGAATTGTGGGATAATACCATATCTCAGCTGCACAGAACACCTGACTTATATGTAGGAGGCCCACGATACCTTTGGAGATCTGAACAGAAATAAAATTAAACATGTTTGTGGGAAGTATGAACTGGGCTAAAAACACTACAAGATTCATGTATAGGTGAGTCAATTGATAAATGCTGGGAATCAAATGATAAAGTAAACAAAATAGTATATACTTGCATCTAAAGAAACCACTGATCATGTCTGGACCTCAATTTCCTTATCTGTAAAAACTGGGAAATTAGATAATGATGATTTTTAATATAGGAGGAACCTCACTAGACTGGTACTTACACCCTTCTGGATTATTTCAGATCACTCCCCATCTGGTCTTCTATGAATGCTTTATAGCCTTTGTAGCTACAACCCCACAATCTCCTGCCCCAACAATCCTATCACATCCTGGAAGTAGGAACTGGGCCCCACATCCTTCCCTACCCTATGGCTACGCAGTTACAACTTCCTGACTTCATTTTCTTGTTCTCAGGTTAGTTACATGGTAGTGTTGCCTCAGGACAAATGGATCCTTCATCTCCCTGACTCCCAGGTCCAACAGGGGACACAGAAGAGATGGACACCCTGCCTGCATTCACCTGGAGGAAGTTTGTTTCGATGACAGAATAACCCTGGGTGTATTCTGGCGCAGCAAGCATTGAAATGACTCTGGGGACTTGGCCTGGCCAAAGCACAGTTCTGAAATCTTTTCTCTGTTGTCGAAGTGTTAGAGTTTTAAAATGAAGCTAAACAGGCAGCTTTTAGTGAGAGGAAGGAGAATAAAACTTCGCAGGGGCACAGCAATTAGCGTGTGGACTCGATCCCTATAATGGAGAAAAACCTGCAGCATTTTGTAAGATGATTTATTAGATATGGGTAGAATTTGCTAGAAACCTACCAGGAGCAAATCATCTGGGAAGGAATTAATGAACCAAACAAAACACTTGATAATGCAATTAGAACTTGAGGAAACGTAGGGGTTTTTCAGAGAGAGAGAGAGAGAGGGGAGTTCATGTACATGACTGATTATGTCAAACGTAAGGCTGGGAAAAGGATGTTAACACATTTTTAAAGAGTCAAGTTATCAGAGGGTAGAAGGAGATGACGGGGGTGACATTTATAGTTCTGATGCATCAGTGTAGTTAGCAAGTGTGCCCAGCTGGGTGGAAATGCACTTGTAGCTTTGTTTCAGCAAAATGGTGTGTGGGTCTGAGAAACAGAAATGAGTTTGCTGGAGGCAAAAATATGGATCCCTCGCACATGGAATGGCAGAAAGCAGCCACCAGGAGAACGCGGTGTTTTTCTTTAGTTGCTTTAGGCAACACTAAGTTTCCTCCTGTTTTTGTTTGGGTCAGGGATTTTTTCCTTTAAATCTTTTCTCAGTTGAGTTTAAAAAAATGAGTATGAAGCTCTCTTAAGTTTTTCTTTGACCTCATTTCATCGTGCTTTACAGATGAGCTCACTGAAAAACGGTACCATCCACTGAGTATGTCCAGAGGACATTCTGGCCATATACTTGTCCTAATTGCTGTCGTAGGCTGGGCATATCAACTATACCTGGGTCTAACATAGGCTATCTTTTGTTGATATAAACATACATGTTTTAAAATGTGTAACTGGAAAATATGTTCCCTTCATCAGCTTTTTAGTTTGGAGGGGTATGTGATTAACATTTTTAATGACTTTCCAAAATATTTCTTCTTTAAAATATGCATTGCAGAGTCATACACCACCATCCACACAGAGCTTTCATACTTTCCTAAGTGTTTTCACTTGCTTTAGCTCCAGGAATATGTGTCAAACTTGGGACAGCCCCTTAGAAACACAGCCCTCTCTGGATATGAGACAGTGTAGGAGGCAGATGCACATTAAAGTATTATCAGTGAAATGCTTTTCCTAGAAATCCATGACTCCTTCTGTCTTGGAGCCACTGCCTGGCTGAAGCTGACTGCTCCATATTCAGATGACTCAGGAAGCCCAGCCTGGCCATTGTAACTGGGTCCCATCCGCTGTTTTGTTCCCCTTGCACGTGGCACTGGCCACCCCAAGTGCTGGCTGCTGCTGCATTTTCATCTGTGTGATAAAACTTGGTGGATGTTTTTCTCCATCTAAGACCACGACCTTGTTAGTTTGACCACTGTAGTCCCGCCAGGGGATGCCCCGCCCCTCCTTGGCACACTGGAGGTGTCCAATAAATATCCTGCTGAACAAATACTGAACAAATACTGAATCTGAGAATTTTCTCTAAAAGTACTGCATAGTTCCACTGCTGCATATTGTTTTTAAGAAGCTTTGGCCCTGTATACTTCTGCTGAAAGCCTTATTCTCTGCTGTTCCTTTAAAGAAAATGACGTAGCACCAATGATCTCCGAAGATGTCCACATAAGTTGACCTTTCTGGATCTATTCCCATCATTTTAACTGTCCCCCAAGAGACCTTCAACCCATAACGATGACCCTATTTGACCCAATTTTGGAAGCCTGGCTGCCTCTGCATTCTCTAGAAATGCTGGCTTTTTCCTTCAACCCCTAGATTGGCTTATTAGACAACAGAGTCATCTCCCCATATCCATGAGATATTGGCTCCAATATCCTCCCAAATCCATGAATTCTCAAGTTCCTGATATATAAAATGGCACACAGAGTATTTGCATCCTCTCATATAGTTTAAATCATATGACCATATACTTGTCCTAATTGCTATTGTAGGCTTGGCATACCAACTACATCCTCCCATATACTTTACATCATCTCTACATTATTTATAATACCTAATACAATGCCTGCATCATGGGAATTCAACATAGTACTGGCATATGGCAAATTCAAGTTTTGCTGTTTGGAACTTTGTGGAATTATTTTTTCCAAATATTTTTGATCCTCAGTTGGTTGAATCCACAGATGAAGAACCCATAGATATGAAATGCTGACTGTATGCCCACATACAGAGCCTACACCATGCCACACATGTTCCAGATACACTTACACACACATTAAAGCTCACCTGGACACTCCTAACACCCTAGGAGAAACAGTTCATATTCCTGAGCTTCAGAAGAAGAGTCTAAGGTTCAGAGAGGCCCAGAGACTGTTTCAGGGCCACTCAATAGCAGAGCCATAAAAAGAACCCAAGCCTTCCCCTTTTTTTTTTTTTTTTTGAGACGGAGTCTCGCTCTGTCGCCCAGGCTGGAGTGCAGTGGTCGAATCTCAGCTCACTGCAAGCTCCGCCTCCCGGGTTTACGCCATTCTCCTGCCTCAGCCTCCCGAGTAGCTGGGACCACAGGCGCCCGCCACCTCGCCCGGCTAGTTTTTTGTATTTTTTAGTAGAGACGGGGTTTCACCGTGTCAGGATGGTCTCGATCTCCTGACCTCGTGATCCGCCCGTCTCGGCCTCCCAAAGTGCTGGGATTACAGGCTTGAGCCACCGCGCCCGGCCCCAAGCCTTCCCCTTTTACAGCTAAAGCTCTGAGGGAGAGGGAGGTCCTCTGAAGCAGGACATGAACACTGTGAGCAAGTGGCTATTTTAACCTCTCCCTCAGCACAGCACATGACCCAGAGAACATAGTAGGCACTCAGTAAATGCTGCCTTTAAGACAATCAGGTGGTTCTAGACTGTGATAACTTGCAAATGGAATCCTTCTCCTGCTTTAACAAAACAGGATGAACTTCCACTTGAGCAAGGTATCACCTTGATACCTCAATTTAACTGCTAAAGCTACAAAACTACTTCAAATGTTTTTTTTTTTTTTTTTTTTTTTTTGAGATGGAGTCTTGCTCTGTTGCCAGGCTGGAGTGCAGCGGCACGATCTTGGCTCACTGCAACTTCCACCTCTCAGGTTCAAGCGATTCTCCTGCCTCAGCCTCCCAAGTAGCTGGGACTACAGGTGTATGCCACCACATCCAGCTTTTTTTTTATATTTTTAGTAGAGATGGGGTTTCACCATGTTGGCCAGGATGGTCTTGATCTCTTGATCTCCTGACCTCGTGATCTGCCCGCCTTGGCCTCTCAAAGGGCTGGGATTACAGGCGTGAGCCACCGTGCCCAGCCAAGTACCTCCATTTTACAGAGGAGAAAACTGGGCAGTTTCTTGTTTGGGTCTTCGTATGACGTTTCTGCAGTAGAACCACATTCCTATAGGGCCTTTACTCCACATTGTAATTATATTCTCAGGAGTGTAGTATTTAACTTCTGACCCCACCTCTCTCTAGAATGTAAGCCCCTTGAGGGCAGGGTCTTTCCTTTCCATTGTACTACACTGGAACGTTTCTCCAGGAACACTGGAAGGAGACGCCCACTAATGTGTGTTAACAGAATGAGCGACGGGATGAATGAAGGAGTCTGCCCAAAGTCTCTGGACTCAGACAGTCCTGTGTTATGATCTTGTCTCTGCCACTTACCAGCTGTGTGACCCCAGGCCACTTTGTCAACTATTTTAACCCTCAGTTATCTCATCTGTGAAATGGAAATAATAACAGTATCTATACTTTTAAGGGGCTGTGTGAGAATTACATGAGCTTTTGTATATAACTCATGCATTTAAAGCCTGTGCAGGATAAATAACACTCAAAAGCTATTTATCATTGTTCTTACGAGGACAGGAAAAAAAAATCACTGAAATATTAATCTTGGGCTGTCACTTGTTAATTCAAGGATAAATAATACAACACTGGAATTGTGTCCTCCCTCCCCTGGCTTTCTTAACCACGGTTGGAGATAGAGTAGAGTTGGTTCTGTGACTTCATGGACAACTGAGAAAAAGGATGCATGGACCCTTTTGGTCAATTTCTCAGTGGTGGTTGACTCCCTTCCTTTCCTCTTTAGGGAACAGCCACTACTTCTTTGTTCCAATCCACGGCGCAACTTGAACAAAAAATTCAAGTTAATTTAACTGGGGAGGGAGAGATTAGACAGACATGCTAAACAATTCAAACTTTAAATACTGGGAAGTTTCCAGATACTCAGTCCAATGCTACAAATCTTGGATTTAGAAAGTTGCCAGAGAGAGAAATAAAAAGGAGAAAATACCAAGTGAAGGGAAACAGAGGTATCTCTTATTAAGGAGTTAGTCCAAATAGGAATGCATCAATGGATGCAGTTAGCTGCAACACATAGTAACTAGTATATAAAATGTACAGTATGTGCATTACAAGTTATTCCTGCCAGTCATCCCCTAACTAGATAAAAGGAACTTAATCTTGAATGTAAAATACCATTGTGACTCTGAGGGGACATAGCTGCTGCTTTTCATCTCCTGCTGCTAACTGAAATATTGTTATGAAGGATAGTAATTTCTCTGTTTTGAGACTCCCAAAATAGAAAACAGCTGCTTGATAAAGGAAAATTGGTTCATATTCTTTAAAGTTTTACTTGATTAAAATGCATGTCACTCCTAATGTTATGTGCCACAACCGCTGACACTTTTGGGCAGGGGAGGGGAATAATTGTCATGTGTGGCAAGACAGGAATATGTCTGTGTTACGGTAAACTGCTTAATGCACTGGGAGAAAACTTATTCTCCCAGATGTCTGACAAATTACCTCTGTTTTCACTGCTTTAGTGCTGTGAATAGTAAGTGTTTGTTTGCCATATTTGGTTCATGTACTGTTTGTTCACAAAAAAAGATACACTTTTTGCTTAAGATTTCTTTAGCTAAAACACGTAAACTTAGGAAACGTGTTTATAAAAACATTAGTTCTAACTGTAGGCTTACAGATGTGTCTTCTCTTTTATCATAAATGTTACAGTTTGAGAAAATCTTTTTACAGATGAAGAATGCTTTATGTTTTTTTAAAAAAGCGACTTTTTGTACTTTTTGTAAAGATGTTTACAGTCAGCCAACTCCGTCTTCCCCCATTACTATTTCTGATTTACTTCCCTTCAGAATTTGGGGTAGTGGAGGCTTTTAATAAAAGATATTTATTCTTGGGTCTCCTCTTAATATTTTCTTAAATGTCAAATAAGTTTTAAAATTTCTAAGATATATGTATGGAATTACAAAGAATGTTACAATGAATGCCTGTAAACCTACCAATCATAGAGGGAAACTGGCATTTCCCAGTGATGAGGAAGAGATGGGCTTGTCTGTAAGATATACCAGGGCTGGGCGCGGTGGCTCACACCTGTAATCCCAACACTTTGGGAGGCCCGAGGCGGGCAGATCACTAGGTCAGGAGATAGAGACCATTCTGGCTAACACGGTGAAACGCTGTCTCTACTAAAAATACAAAAAATTAGCTGGGCCTGGTGGCGGGTGCCTGTAGTCCCAGCTACTCGGGAGGCTGAGGCAGGAGAATGGCGTGAACCCGGGAGGTGGAGCTTGGAGTGAGCCAAGATCGCACCACCACTGCACTCCAGCCTGGGGGACAGAAGGAGACTCCATCTAAAAAAAAAAAAAAAAAAGATATTCTGGAAAACCTATATTTATACAAAATGAAGTTGTACTCTAACATCTTACCATATATAAAAAAGTAACTATGATAGACAAAAATTATATAAAACTTTAGGAGGAAAGAAGTATCTTTATGACTGAGAGAGAGAAAACACATTTCCTAGCAAAGATTCAACAAGCACAAACCAAAAGAAAAGGGATATATTTGACTATATGAAATTAAGAGATTTCATTCATTAGAAGACATCATAAAGAAAATGCAAAGACAAGCCACAAACTGAGAGATGTCTGCAACACTTACATCTGAGGGGTTGGTATCCAGACTACATTTTTCAAAATCCTACAACCAGGAGAAGAAGATGAAAATTCCAACAGGGCAATGGGCAAAAAGTTGGAGCAGGCACTTTACACACAATGAAGAAACTAAAAAATGGCCAATAGACACAAATATATGCTCAACTTCATAATCTGGGTGAAGCAAGTTTAAGCCACAGTGAGATACCGCTTCATATTCACTATATTGGAAAACTAAGAAATCAGACAATACCAAGGGTTGGCAGGGATGTGAAGCAACACGAACTTCTCTACCATAATGATGGAAAGCAATTTGACACTAGTAGAACTGAACAGACACTAAATGCCCTCTCTTCCCCCATCCTTTCACTCATCCACTCATCCATCAGTCTTATCTAATAATGATTCTCCTAGAGCAGTGGATTTCAAAGGGTGATCCACAGGCCAGAAGCATCTAAAATCTAGGAGTAAAGTGCCCAGTGTTTAAACAAGCCCTCCTGGTGATTCTGATGCTTCAAGTTTGAGAACCACTGCCCTAGTGGAATTTTTCTACCTTGAGACTGATATAAGCCTGAGAGTTAAAAACAGGATTCCATCCTTTACCAGTCTGTCACCTGGACAAGTTGAACACCAAAGAGGCAAACAAGAAAAAAAAAAAAAAAAAAAAGATTCCCCTTGGGGTGAAGCGCGAGGTCAGGCGGATGCTCATAAACTGGTGGGTATTACGTGGAGAGACTCATTCAGGGGCAATCTTTATAAAGACTTTTAAAAATGGTCATCCGCAGATATAAAAACATCTACTTCTAGAAATGTACACTAAAGACTGACCAATGATGTTGTTTAATTGACAGGCTGTAACCTGAAAGCCCCCCAGATGTGGTGTCTATAAATCATGACCTGTCATGGTGATAGCTATATAGCTCTCATCAGAAAGAGGCCCCTGCTCAAACTTATTTCCACAAGAATTCTGCCAATTCGGATTCATTTGGGTAATAAGGTCCTTCCTAAAAATACATTCTCTTCTGGCAGGAGAATTCTACCCATCATCATTCACCTTACTGGAAATGAATCAGATTACTTTTTTATTTACTATTGGGAAGAGAGTATTTGGAGGAGTAGGGGGTGTCTTGTTTAGGAGGATATAGGATAATGCTGGAGCCTGGAGTGATTCAGAGAAAGAATATGGTGGGATATATATACACATGCATATGTATACATTATGTAATATATACATAATATATATAATGTATATGCAGCAAATTCCAGAGACTCTTCCACAGTCAGAAACGCTGTCCTTATTTCCTACTGCCATTCAAATCAAGACCAGTGTGCAACACAAACTGAATACTGGTGCCAATAACATTCTTTAACTTCTGTACTATTTCAGCTTATTCTTTATCACAAGCTGCTGAATATCAGATGTATCTGAAAATTTTATATATTCTCTCTCCTTTAGACAAAACTTCAATAACCTTCAATTTTCTACTTGTAAACTAGATATTACAGAACTATTTGCTTGAAAAAAGTTCTCAAACAAAACAATTTATTTTTGGTATTAACCAACAGATGGCTAAATTTTTGATCCACATCTAAGTGTCTGAGATGTGACTTCTTTGCTGCCTACTCATCCGACAAAGACTCAAGAAAATCTGTCAGAAGGCTTAGGTCACCTAGCAGTCCTCCCTCTTCCAGCATTTAATATAGAACAGAGGCTCTCAAAAGTGAACTTGCACCAAACCCACCTGGAGCCCTTGTGAAACAAATTGCTTGGCCCCACCCCAGAGTCTCTGATTCAGCAGCTCTGGGGCAGGGCCTGAGAAAGTACATTTCTAACAAACACACTCCCAGGTGATGCTGCTGCTGCTGGGCCAGGACCCTACTCTGAGATCTAATCTGAGATCTAAGAGTCCAGAGACTCTTCCACAGTCAAAAGCTGTCCCTGCTTCCTACTGCCACTCAAATCAAGACCAGCATGCAACACAACTGAACATTAGTGCCAATAACATTCTTTCACTTTCGCACTATTTTGGCATATTCTTTATCACAAGCTGATGAATATCATCAAATGTATTTGGGAAAAACAATTATCCTGTGAGGCTGGCAATTAGTAGACGGAAAAGGGACCCTTATCCCCAAAGTTCACCAATGAACACACAACTCAAAATGCCCTTGATGAACAAGTAGGCAAGCAGGTCACTCCAGGCAGGACACATTCATTCCTGACATTTCTTCTGCAGCACAGCTCGCCTACATTTTACCGTTATGACACCTGTCACATAAATGACGGTGGCACTGCTAGAAACTGGCTTTGTGGGCTTTAGAGAGTGAAAGCTGTTCCCTGCTTAATCCCATACTGGTCAGAGAATGCAGGAGGGTTAGCGTGGCTCTGCTGTGCCTTCACTCCGAACTGCTGACGGTATTCTTTTGTGCATTACCCCCCCCCCCACCCCGTCCACATTTAACCATGACCTCTTCCTGCATTATTAATGAACACAAGATAACTCATTTATTAAAACTGGATTTTTTTCACTGTTCCATATGTTTCCTTCTGCGTGCCATGGCAGGTGGGTGACAGGAACACAGAGAGAGGGGCTGTCTTCTCTCTTGTGACCCCGTACCACCTGTCTTATGGCAACATGCAGCAGCTGTATCTGTGGAAGCCATTAGAGACCAGGGATATGGACTCATTTGTCATGGTAAAACCCTTTCCAAACCGAAGTGGGATCCACTTGATACATTTCTCACTCAGAAGTTAATTTTGGTAAACACATCCTGAACAGTTACTAGTCATGTGCCAGGACCTGGGGTTTCACAGAGAACGATGCAAAGTTCACAGGGCTGACATTTGTCCAGGAGGTTGAAGTTGAAAACAGGTGATAAGCAAGTCAACAATGTGCAGCAGCGAAATCAACAGTGCACAGAGAGGTTAGAGTGGGGGCGGTGGAGGGGATTTTCTTAGGTCAGGTAAGGTCTCCAGGGAGAGGGACATTTAAGCTGAGCTCAAGGATGAACTGGTGAACTAACTTGCAGGCAGAAGGGAACAGCCAGTTTGCAAAGTCTTGAGAAGGAAGGAATAAGATGGGTTCTGTGTCTTGAAAGGAGGTCTGCAGGACCAAGGCAGATGAGCCGGGCAGGAGGTTTATGGGAGAGGTCAGAAGAGGCTGGATCTCACAGGGCTCTGTAAGCCACAGTTAATTCACTGAATTCTAAGGGCACTGGGGAGCCAGTGAGCAAGTGGGTGAGCACGTTGGTTCTTAGCACTTGGTGGGGTGGGTGAATGTGTTGGCTGAATGAATGATAAATGAATGTCTTGTGTCCCCTCTGTTCCACATCCTCACCTCTGTGGTCCAAACCACGGTCATTTCATTCAACACCTAGTTCTCTTTCTCAATTCCTAACTTGTATTCTTCTTTTCTTACTCCTAACTCTTCCCAACAAACACTACAAAATCCAACTTATTCAACCAACCATGTGCTGAGAAGTAACAGTAGTGATGAGACTTCCCAGTCTACAGTGTAACATGGGAGGCCAAATTAACATATATATGGAAAGAAGGTGGAAGGAAGTGCAGGGCACCCTGGGAACACTTCCGAAGGACACCTAAGCTAGGATGGTGGGTATTAGGCCCTAGTCCTAAGGGAAAAGAAGGAAAACTGCTTTATGGTCCCCCAAAGCTTTGTGTCTTAAAGAGGAGACAAACAGAAAGAGGAGAGGTAATCTCTGGTCCTACCCTGGGTCATTCCTTTCCAGAATCAACATAAAAGCAGTTTATAATCCATTGTTAATTGACAAGAAAACAACAGTTAGTGACAACTAATGGCCACATACTAAAAAATGACTTTCTCAGTCATATGCTGGCCCCATATTCAATAAAGGGCCCTGGTTTGTCAAGGTGGGAGGAGGAGAAGAGGGGCTTCCCCCCGTCCCCCCACCGAGAAGATGTCTTGCTCTGTCACTGTCACCCAGGCTGGAATGCAGTGGCACCAGCATAGTTCACTACAGCCTCCAACTCCTAAGCTCAAGTGATCCTCTCACCTCAGCCTCCTGAGTAGCTGGGACTACAGGTATGCACCATCATGGCTGGCTAAGTTAAATTTCTTTCTCTTTTTCTCTTGTAGAGATGGGATCTCATCAAGTTGCCCAGGCCATTCCTGAACTCCTGGGCTCAAACAACCCTGCCACCTCGGCCTCCCAAAGTGCTGGGATTACAGGGCGTGAGCCTCCACGCCCGGCAGAGGTGAGCTTTCTTTTTCCATACCTACTTTGCCTACATGAATTCAGAATGTAAAGCTGCTTCTAAAATGAAGCTTTTAGAATTAATAGGCTGTTTAAGCAAACACACTCCTACTTGCAGGAAAATTTTGCCAGGTTCAAAACTGCTGTGTGGAGGTCAAGTTTATGTTCATCCAATTAACCGTCATTAATTGGGTCCATACTTAATCGAACCGTGACCCATCTGACTCTCAGCTGATGCAGTCGCTGTGCTCTACAGCAGTCAACTCATCTGAGTACTGCATCTAGCTAATTAAATATGCAAGCAGGATTGTGCAAAGTCAAGTTTCCAGATTTCCCCATAAACTGGATTCTGATTAGTATTTACTGTAGAAATCTGTGTTTTTCTATCCAACTGGCTACGAGATTGATGTATAAAGGGTCACAAATCTGTATCAGATCTATAGTTTTCCGGGAAGTCAGAGTTAGTGGTAAAGTTTTTGCTTCTCAAAACTAACAACTTCAAGTGGCATAAGAGGCACAAATTAATCTTACGTGATATTTCCTGTTATTACTGAGAGGCAAAAGGACATGAGCGTTCTCAAATCATCCATTCTTCAGGCTGCCTGATAAGCCAGTGGGAACTCTGTGGTACTCTGGAGCTCATTTTTCTCTGCACACCACCCTCCCCTGGTATGAAGGACCAGCAACCCCATAGGAACCCTTCTCAGGAGGTACCATGTAGCACCTGGGCCTGAGACTGCAGGGTCTTTATGTTAGCCCCACAAAGGCAAGCATGATTTTTGAAAACTGGCCCACAGGTATCCTATAAAGTTGGGCATGATTCATTCATTGACAGTGCTGGAAAATGATTTATGCAAGAAAAGAATTCGCAGATGTGGGAATTATAGTGTAGATCTGACTCCCAGTCCCACTATAATTCCTCTGTATGTCAGTTTCTTCTCTTTGAAATAGGGATGACAGTATCACCTATCTCTTCATGCTTGTGTGCAGATCTGATGGGAAAACGCACAGTGGACACTTAGCATTGTGCCAGCACGTAGTAAGTGCACAACAGATAATGCTGTGGCCGTCGGCAATGAGTAGTCCTGTGACTATAGATAAGTTTTCCTTATCTTGAAAATGTGCATGCAGACTTTAGGACAATGTGCTAGTCATAATTTCTAGTTTGAAGCTTAACTCCCAATCACAATTATTTCCTTGTTGCCTCATCAAATTAGCAAAGGTCACCATTTTACAAAGAGTCTCTGGTCGATGTTAGAAGAGGTGGAGGGAATAAATGATACTGGCTGAGGTGCTACTCTGTTCCCCTCTTCTTGGCCTCCATTGGAAGACCCTCCTCAAAGCATCCACAGACTGGCTGTCCCGTTGACCTCACAGCACACGGCTACAAACAAGGCTGGTGCTTAGCCTGTGCTGGAGTCACTGGCATCAAAACCCACAGAGCCTCAGACTTTCCCATCCCTACACCCCCAACTGCCACTCCCTGGCCCCAACACCTGGAAACCACCCTTAGTTGGATTCCAGCCACAGCCCAAGAGCTGTGAGGCTCCCTATCCCATTATTCCTAGAACATGAGCTCTCCTGTGCCAATTAATTTATCCAAGCAGAAGACTGTACTCCTTGATAACCTTAAAGCATCTTCCTTGCTTCCCTGTCCTTTCACCTTAACAGTGCTTGTGAGTACTCAAGGTTACTCAAGACAGGCTAAAGTTTTCCAAATCATGAAGCAACTGTTAAATTTCAAATTTCTGGCAGGCAGAGGCCCTGTCTTGATGTTTCACGCTGCCCTGCAACCCCCACCACCTGGACACCACAGTTACCATAAAAGTATAAAGAACCGCTGTACTTGACTGACCTGGCCTTACAACCCCAGGTAGGCAGAAAGCTTCCTCCCCATAGAAGTGTTTGAGTGTCCCTAAATATCTTGGTGCACCTTTTAATGCATGACCCCAATCACTGATGTGTCTGCACTCTTTGCAATGCCCCTTAATGACCTGGCAACTTTATGTGTTGTTGTTGTTTTTCTAACGTGATTAAAGGTACAATGAGGTATGTGTGCAACAAGAGGCAAAGCCATTGTTCTGCATCATTAAGCTCACAGCAGCCCCCAAAAAGAAACTGTAGGCAGCTTGCCAATGGCCCTAATGAAGAGCATCTCTTTGAATTATCTCTGGATGAGGAAAGGATAAAGTCTGAGCCCTGGAATATTTGATCCTCTTTGTGCTGCTGTTACCAGGGCTTACTGAAGCCAGACGCACCGGACCTTCTGGAACTGTAATTTATGGAAACCTTAATTTCTCTGCTCTAATAAGGCTTTGCATAATAAGAGCGAGAATGCAATTATTAATTCCTGCAAGTGTTTTGTGAATTCCTTTATGCTACGGTTCAGGACTCACAAAGAATAGGAGCAAGGGGGATTTTACTTAGTTGGCACAAGGGTAATGGGTCCGAAAAGTAGTTTGAGTTTCTTGAAAATAAATCTGCATGGCTTCCTAAATTGCTGACCAAGTATATTCCAGATGGAAGTCATTTATCAGCAATTTACTGAGCAATGCTTCAGCCAGAAATATTTCCACATAAATTCACCTAGTAAAAAACAAACAACAGAATCCAGGCTCCCTCTTTTGGGGGCAGTTGTGTGTGTTTGTGGGAGGGGCTGGGGGGATTGAGCACAAATAATACAGAAGAATAAAAGACAGGTTCACTTAGATTTGACAGAGATGTGGTAGAGTTACTTTCTGGAGGGTGCCAGTGTAATACATCTACAGCTGTGACTGCTGAATTATATTTTCTGTGCATTAATGGTAAAAAGCAAAACATTTTTAAAAGGCAAATTTAAAAAATTACCTTTTGACTTACTATGTTGGGCTATTTCAAATATAGCGGCAAAAGTCTGCAACACAACCACTTTGCCCGAATGACGGCGTCTGCTGTTCCACTTGTTTCCTGCTTATGTGCTGGACTCACTGAGAACTCCCCAGCTCACTGAGTGGGATAACTTGGCAAACTGAGGACTACAACTCACCACATGATCACACAAGGGATGGGGGCTAGATCGCCAGTAGCGACAGCGCTTCTGCCCAAGATCTCCAACGTGTCTCCCAAATGCTTTGAAAAGGACTTGAGTCCAGTGAAGTCCTGAGTGTGAAGTCACAGGTCGAAAATGTATTTATTCCCAAGACTCACTTAAGATGCTGGTTTTTTGTAAGATATATACCCCTTGCCTAAGGAGAGTACCAAGCCTCAAAAGGTTTGTTTTGACTCTCTCTCTCTCTCTGTCTCAGTGGGGAAGGCAGACAGAGAGAGACACACTTTTTATTCACCCAGGGTCATTTTATCTTTAGGTTTTGCCCAGAGAGGCAGCCAACCCACTTTTTGCCGCGTCTCACTGTGTCTCTTTAAGCATATCACCCCCTGGTGGCTTAAGCAAAAAATGACACTCAACTGATGGAGAATCAAATTCTTTTTAAAAAGTCTGGCTCTTTAAAAATTATTATGCCACTGATTGTTATAAACCAAGAAACACACACCCTTTGTTTCTCACTTGCTATAACAACCTTCTTCTAAAGTGCTTATCTAAAAGAAAGCCTTAGCTGGATTATTATTATTTTTATTACTGAAGACAAATTTAAAGAATGATTTTCAGAGAAAATCCTTACCTGCCAAGGTAGGTTACCAACAGCAGTATTAAAACCTCCTAGTTGAGAGTAGGACTTGAATATTTAAAAACAGAACATTTGACAGAGATGTAAGATAAATTATCTTGGTTGTATCGTAAATATCCCATTTCAACTCAACTGAAATTTTCCTGTTGCTCACAGTGACTTAGAAGATACAAGTCATCCGATGTGAATGACAGCACCCAAGGTTGAGTCACTTGCTTTTGAGGTTCTTAAAAATTTCAGAGAGAGGTACAGAAATGGCAAGTGAGAAGTACCAATCTCAACCATATGTCCCACTACAAGAATTGCTAAAAGAACCAAATCAGCAGAGGGCTTGGGCTGTACTGAAAGGAGCGCCTTATAACTATTGGTAAACACAGACAAAACCTTGCGAGCATTAATCATCATCCACGTCTTCTCCAACTTGTTCAAAGCGTGCGTGACCACTCTTTGACCCTTCGAGTTCGACACTCTGGAGAGAGCTCAGTTGTGACAAAGCCTTGTGACAAGACTGCTTGAAACACATTTTATGACCATCAACATATATTTATATTTCCAAATGCAGGCACCAAAGTGCCACTGGACGGAAAATTTTGTAACAGACTTGAGAGAAAAGATACAAAAATGTCAGAAAGGCTTCCTCTTTCAGAACACAAAATATGCACACACACATACACAAAAAAATCCCCAATACCTTTCCCAGAAGTTACACTTGGCCAGGTGGGTACCTATGCACTTCTACGGAATAAAATGCAGGGTGTTACCTGACAAACTTCATAGAGTAATTTGTACTGCTCCTCTTGCTTCTGCAGGCTGCACAAACTGCATCCCATGTTTAGAAAAACGTCAAAGGAAGGCTTCCGTCCTCGCCAGCACCCGGGAAAAGCAGCTCCCTTACAGTGCAGGCATTGAAGGTATCCTTGGAGAGCCTCAGGTGAGTCAGGCGACTGCAAAGCTTCACATTGGCGCTGCTCTCAGAGGCTAGACAACAACTCTCTCCCCCCTTCCACGCTTCCCTTCCTCCCCTTGCAGCATGCATGCATGCACGCGCGTGCACACACACACACACGCACACACACAGACATACACGCACACCACTCCCTCCTCTGAGTGACTCTGGCAGCTGGATTGTGGTCCAATGCACACGCTATATATACTGCTGCTCATGCATATTAATCAGCTCTCATTGACTATTCATAACAGACAATGATACAGAAGCTATAATTGCCAACTATGACAGTTGAAATTTCTCTAATTAACAAGCAAGTGCTCCAGTGGTAGGGAATAATAAAAGACACTAACAATTTTGCAAGCTATTTTCTGGCAGTTACAAATAAACATGACTGCATTTTTAGCAAGGTCTCTTAGGATAATCCCTAATGTGTTTTGGCTAAGTAGAAATTCATTTTTAAATATATCATAAAATTTCTGATGATATAAAATGTATTTAATGCTGCAGATAATGATGGCATATAAACGGACTTTATGGAAAGGACATGTTTTGAATAATGTTCATATAATATTTAGTGCTTTACAAACTTGCAGGAAAAATACTCCACATATGAATAAAATATAAAAATTTAAATGGCAGGATATATCCATGAATATGCAAAGTAGCTAGGGGTTATAAGGGGAGAGGCTGCCCTACAGGTGAGAAAGCAGATAATCATTCCCCAAATGCATTTTCAATTTCAAAAGCAGAAAGTTATTTGTTGAAGGGCTGCCTAACTAACTGGGAGGAAGAGAAGCAGTCAGCTTCATGCCATCCCCTCAGCTATATAGATACTGCAGATATTTCAGAGATGATATGGCTGGACTGATTGTCACTGGTTACTATGGATCTGTATCTGATGTTCCATACCTGCCTAGACCTCTGAAACTGTACCCTGAGTTGTGTGTGACGAAAGCAGAGAGCTGCCAGATTATACCTGGGAGGTGAGAAAAGACAACGTTTAAGAATTTTGATTCTTGCTGCCTTGCTTCTCTCCTCCTTCTGCCTCTGTCCCACTGAGTAAGCCTGACAGCTTTTCTAAGAACTTTGTTTTTAAATAAATGATTGCCCCATGCCTGAATGAAATGCACAGGTACCTTTATTCCCAATGAAAATCGTTGATGTTTAAAATTCTCACAATTGCTTCCAGAGCCTTCACCATTTTACAAAGGTTTCATTTTACAAAGGTTTAACTGTCTCCAAGGAAGACTCCCACGTCCCCTGCTGAGACGTGTCATGGGGCCTGAAGAATAATGCTCCCTTTCTCAGGGAGCTGAGACACACCTGAGACGTGAATAAACCAGTTCCAGTAAAATCCCACTTGGGCTGATGGCCAGCAGATGCCTCTGGACCCACTTCTCAGACACAGAAGACGAGGCACAGTGACTTGGCTCACACCAGCTAACAGCCCTGACTTGCTGGAGGGGGAGGAGCCTTGCTTCGGGGCCCTCACCTGGTGTCACTGCCTGGACCGGAGCAGTAAGCTGGAGCGTGCCACCAGGGAAAGGAAGCCACAGATGGAGCGGGGCAGCTGCAGTAATTGCTGACTTGCTTTGATGCTGTGCAGGGCCCTGTTGACCCATGAGCACGTTATTGGCGCTTTGGTCTCCTCATCTCTAAATAATAGGTATGATACTAACTACCTTGCAGAGTTTTGTTGCAATGATTTGAGAAAACAAAAGCAGCTCTAATAAAAAAATAGAGGTCATGCTTCTTCACTCTCCTTGCCTCATCCCCACCCTTGGTCCATCAGTGAGTCTGGTCTAGTTCTACCCCAAATTAGATCTCAAACCTGTCCATTCTGCCGGTCGCCCTTGCACACCATGGATTCTCACCTGATGATGTCCAGAGCCTCCTGGGCACTCTCTGCCTCCTCTCCTGCCTACCCACCAGTTGCCTCTCTCCCCTAGTTCATTCCCTACCCAGTCACCAGGCTGGTCTTCACACAGCAGAAATGGATGAATCCACCGTTTGCTAAAAAGCCTTCAGATCACTTCCCATCACTCCTGGATTGAAACTGAAATTCTTCACTAGCACCTACAATGCTCTGTAAAATCTGGCCTTTGTCCATCAATGTCTCCATACCCATCATCGCTCACTCACTCTGGTGGTCACCACACTGCCAGCAAGCCATGCCCTTCCGCAGGGCCTCTGCAGGTCCCTCTGCTGGAACCACTCTTCCCCTTCTCCTTCCTTCCAACGCCCTACCCCCATCTCCGCTCAAATGAAGCCTCCTTAGAAAAGCCTTTGCCGGGTATCTTGTATGAATTTACTTTCAGATCTTCCAAAGTACTATGTCATATCACCCCGTTCATTTCCTTTGCATTGCTTTCCAAAATCAGTAATGATTCTGTTCACTTAATGCTTATGTGTTTGCTGACTGTTTCCTGGTACAAGCCTTTTGGCTTCTGAGGACAGCGACTGGGTCTGAATTTCTACCAGCCCAGGCCCCATGAAGGTGCTCAGGAAACACATACTCGTTGGCTGCATGAAGAGATGAAGGATGACCTGTGCGGTCTCACAGACCCGCCAATCACAGCACAATTGGCAAGTACCAGCAGGGAGAGAAAACAAAGTGTGCTTGGGTGTCCCCACAAAGAAAAGGCTTGCAATCGTGGTTAGCTCTCCTCTCCCAAAGTTGAGGGCCTTTAAGTTATGTTTTTCGTAAGATTCTGTGGTTTCAACATAGTCCTTCACCTTTTTCCTGCACATCCACAAATAAAAGTAGAAATGGGCCTAAGCTACATGATTAGGGAACTTTTACACATCCTTTTACTCTTTGTTAGAGAGCTTCCCAATCTCAGTAACAAGCTGGGCGAGTTTTATTGCATATGGTACTGTATTTCTGAGCAGTGGCTCTCTAACATTTTGGCCTTAGGAACTCTTTCACTCTTAAAAATTACTGAGAACTGGCCGGGCACGGTGGCGCATGCCTGTAATCCCAGCACTTTGCGAGGCTGAGGCGGGCAGATCACAAGGTCAGGAGATGGAGACCATCCTGGCCAACATGGTGAAACCTGTCTCTACTAAAATACAAAAAATTAGCCGGGTGTGGTGGCACGCACCTGTAGTTCCAGGTACTCGGGAGGCTGAGGCAGGGGAGTTGCTTGAACCCGGGAGGTGGAGGTTGCAGTGAGCCAAGATGGCGCCCACTGCACTCCAGCCTGGCGACAAGAGCAAGACTCTGTCTCAAACATAAATAAATAAATAAATAAAAAATAATAATAATTACTGAGAACCTCAAGGACTGTTGTTTATATGGGTTATATTGAGCAATATTTATCATATTAGAAATAATCAGAAATTTTAAAGTATTTATTCATTAATTCATTTTAAAATAGCAATAACAAACCCATTACATAATAATATAAATAACATTTTTATGAAATGACTATAGTTTCCAAAACAGAAGTTTTTGAGAAGGAAAGCATAGTTTTACATTTTCCAACAGCTCTCTAAGGTCTAGTGTAATTGAGGATAGCTGGATTTTCACATTTGCTTCTAAATTCAAATGCTTGTGATATGTCATGTAGCCACTAGAAAACTCCACTGTACTATATGCTCATAAAAGAATGACAGTATAACATCTTGGTATTTTTACGAAAATGTTTTTGACCTCACAGATCCCCGGAAACAAGGGTCCTGGATCCCCAAGTTGCCCGGGCCTCACTTTGAGAACAGCTGCCTTACAAGGATACTTGGGTGAGTCTGGTGTCTAAGAGCCTCACGCTGCAGGGTGCAGAGGGGAATGGAAAGGATACTAATACAAATTTGACTCATGGTTGGGTTTCCATTCTTGTGATTAATATGTGCCATTTGGAATAAAAAATGGAAAACACTCATGCACCCGTTATGCCTAAAACAAGACACACCAAAGTGGTTTTTTTTTTTTTTTTTTTTTTTTTTTGCATTTAAAGTACCCTTTACTTTGGAAAATCACCTAGCACACTTAGGATGGTGTTTTATTTTCATAATGTTGCTTTCCTGTAGTAAGGAACACACCACTGTGTAAAAAAGGAGGTTCACCTGCTTGATGATACACACCGTAGCATTTAGTAAAGCTGATCCCAGAGGCAGTGTAAGGGCAAAGAAAGTCTGTTAGTGACTGCAAGTTATTTATAATAGAACTGTTTTTGAGAGAACAGCTGTCCCAGTAAAAATGAAAAAACTACTGGCCACACAAAGGCACACATTGTTTGGTGAAGATGCTTAACGTCTTTTTCAAGTTAGTAATCACATCACTGGAAAGTGCCTAATAAGCTCACCAGAGCACAAGGCACTCTTCTCGGGTGCTCTGCACCATCAGACGCCTGCCTCTTCCTGCCTTCATGGAAATTAAAAATAAAGTGCAAAGAGGGGTCACCAAGGAACACACAATGAGACAAACAGATAGACAAGGCGTATACACAAAGGGCTTAAAGTGCCCAGGGAATATCCCTCATAATCGTTCTTTGAACTTCCATAAGTCATCGGGGTGCTACAGACAGCCAGCAGATGTAGACATGAACTTTTATTTATTTAATTGCTGAATAAGCTATCTAATTCAAGCATATTATTTTCAGCATACTGATTGGATTGTCTATTTGCCTAATACCTGAAATGCAACCTTGTTTTCTCTATTGTAATGATGAACACAGGTCTCACCATGCTATGAACTTCCGGTCCAGCCACACAGACTTCTGGAAGAGTCATGTCAAAAAGAAGTGAGATGGCAGGACTGAGGAGGAAACAGGTCTCCGTGGAGCAATGGCATCCCTTTGTTAGGCACTGGGCAGTCACAGGATAGATTCTTCCTCTCTCAAATCTCTCAGACCTGCCCGCTGACTCTTCTTTCCTGAGGTCTTTCCATCTTCCTTCTGGATCACACAGATTCACTAATTTGTCTTCTTCCCGGGTAGAACCCCACTCTCCCTTCAGTTGCTACTGTTCTACTGTTCGCCGGGCTAGAACAGTCCTTAACAATACACACACAGCCAATAACCCATCAAGCTCAAGACAGCCCAATTTCTCATGTGCATGGACCCAACTTCTCTTAGTCTGCCCAGCCTCATCTGTGTCCTCTGGACACGCATGCTGTTTTCCAGCAGTGTTGAATGAACTGGGTCAGGTTCCTTCACACCTCCACGTCTACACACAGGCGTGCCCTCTGCCTGGAATGCTCAACTCCATCACTTTCGGGGGCCCCTTAAGTCTCACCTCCTCTGTCCCACCCTCCTCATAGCCCTGCACAATTTCCCAGGTGCTTCCTTATGGCACGATTCACACGGGTGGTCACTTTGTGTTTGCATCCCTCTGTTCTTCCCTGGAGAGCACTCTTCCAGTGCAAGAACCAGGCCTCAGTCAGCGGTATACGCCCACCAACTTCCTCCTCTGATGTTCCATAAATATCTGATGAATAAATTCAGCATCAGATATGTACTGAGGGCCTGCTTGGCACCAGGCACTTTTCTGGGCTTTGGGAATACAGTAGTGAGCAGATGGACAATAGTGTCTGACACGAACAAAGAAGCTGGCTCTCACAAGAAGGTCAAGGCTGTAGACCTAGAAGAATCGCTTTTTCTGCCTTTGGTGGGACAGTTGCTCCCACAAGCCCTGTATACTATTGATGGCTAGAGAGCCCAAATCACAATCTGTTGAGGAAACGGTTTAGTCACCCGTGAACCCTCACCCCTGTCAAGGTGACTTTTCAACAGCTTGTCTGAACCCTATTTAGTGAGTGGCCACTGGTTCTTGAACAAGGAGTAAGAGGTGGATGAAAATTGTGTCTTCCTAGCAAAGAAAAAAAAACAACTTCAAAGATGTCAGAATGCACGCACAAAAAATGTCAGACAAAGTAAAAAATACATAACAGCAGCTGTGAGTGCAGTTTTTGTTTCTGAAAAGCTATGTCAGCTCAGAACATCTGCTTAGGCCTTCATATCTTCTTTTATTTTATGTTTTGAGACAGAGTCTTGCTCCGTCACCCAGGCTGGAGCGCCGTGGTGTGATCTCAGCTCACTGCAACCTCCACCTTTCAGGTTCAAGCGATTCTCTTGCCTCAGCCTTCTGAGTATCTGGGACTACAGGCATGCACCACCACACCCGGCTAATTTTTGTATTTTTAGTAGAGGTGGGGTTTCACCATCTTTACCAGGCTGGTCTTGAACCTCTGACCTCAAATGATGCACCCACCTCGGCCTCCCAAAGTGCTGGGATTACAGGCATGAGCCACTGTGCCCAGCCTCTTATTTATTTTTTTTAAATGAAAAAATATTTTTCCTTTGCCAAACTGATTGAAGTGCTGCTGTCTTGAGGACATTTTCTTTGGGCTGCAGAGATCTTGAGGAGCATCCTGGCTACCTGAGACTGATGGCTTAGTTTCACTTGAAGTACTAGTTTGGTGCAAAAGTCATTGCAGTTTTTACAATAACATATAGAGGAGACATATGCTGAGCCCTGCTGGGAAGGGGAGCAAGGCAGGTGGCCAGAGCAGCCTACTATGTGCATGCCATGGCTAGCTCCAAACCCCATGCAGGCCAGTGAGCATCAGTCTCTGCGAGTCATGCAACAGACCCTGAAACAGGCTGCTGCAACAGCCACAGATACTAGGAATGGGGAGGCCAGAATACAGGCATCTCTGCCCTAGGCCACCAGCAGGAAGGAGATCTCATGGGTCTTGATGTCACAACATACAGTCCAAGCTTTCTGAGGGGCTTGAGGCCTCAGGGACGCCTCGTAAGACACCTTGATTCCTTGGAGGTCCCAGAACACACTGTGTTTCCCGTCACTGGTGACAAATAGGTGGCCCCATTTCCTCAACTAGACTTGCAATTCCTGGTGGTGGTTCCCAAAAAAGTCATCTCTGTAACCCCTGAAATGCCTATGACAACACCCAGCCTCCAAAAGGCCCTTGCTAACTGGAATTAACAGGTGTGAGTTCGCACGTGAGTGTCTCGGGGATGGGGCAGGGAAGTGTAGTGAGTGAACTCAGCCCGGTCCCTCAGAATAACTTGCATAGAGCATGGGAAATTCACAGCCTTTTGGGAACTTGGTTTCCCCCACTAATAGGAGGGCAATCTCCCGACCAGGGGGAGGGCTCATGAAAAGACAGAAAGCCTTGAAAGGTATCGAAGCACGGTCTGTGGGTGTGCACTAAACCAAAGGAACAGTCACAAACCAGGGGCAGAAAGCCCTTCCAGCATGTTTTGGTGCAGGGGTTGGCAAAGTTTTACTAGAAAGGACAGAACAGTAAACATTTTACACTTTGTGGGCCAAGAGGCAAAATCAAGAAGAATATATAGATACTTACTTATGTAACAACCATTTAAAAATGTAAAATACGGCTGAGAACGGTGGCTCACGCCTGTAATCCCAGCACTTTGGGAGGCTGAGGAGGGCAGATCACGAGGTCAGGAGATAGAGACCATCCTGGCCAACATGGTGAAACCCCGTCTCTACTAAAAATACAAAAATTAGCTGGGCGTGGTGGTGCCTGCCTGTAATTCCAGCTAGTTGGGAGGCTGAGGCAGGAGAATCACTTGAACCCGGGAGACGGAGGTGGCA
Organism: Colobus angolensis palliatus; assembly: GCF_000951035.1. Classification (NCBI taxonomy): domain Eukaryota; kingdom Metazoa; phylum Chordata; class Mammalia; order Primates; family Cercopithecidae; genus Colobus; species Colobus angolensis. Next base: position 1,488,909 of record NW_012114711.1, read on the forward strand.
GTGAGCTGAGATCGCGCCACTGCACTCCAGCCTGGTGACATAGTGAGACTCTGTCTCAAAATAAATAAATAAATAAAATAAAATACATTCTTCATTGCAAACTGTACCAAACCAGGCTGTGTGCTGGATTTGGCCTGTGGACCATAATTTGACAACAAAACAATCGCAGACTGAGCCAAGAGTTCTTTGACACTCGGTGATGATACGGTCAGGACAAAGTATTCCTCTTACCCCCATTTTACCCAGGAGAGAACTGGGGCTCAGGGAGGCAAAGTAATTTGCCCAAGAGCACACAGCTTGCAAATGGCAGAAATGAGATCAGAATTTGTAACCCCAAAGTGAGTAAGACCTTACATCTTCATTAGGAATGCTGAGGCAGGCAAACAGGCTTTCAAAACTGGCTTCCCGGGAAATGGCAGGGGCTGGTAAAGAAAACAATCCAAGAAACACAACGTACCCATGAGGATGCCGATCAACACACAGAGTCTGTAAATTACTGGCCTGCTGAACAGGACAAGGCATGGCTTGCTGAGACTCTCTCCCCTTCCAGATATGAGGTTTCTTTTTAATACTTACAGCCACCAAACAGCCTGATCACAGAGTCCCTGCTGAGTCTGGGGGATATGACGGGTCTCAATCATGGCCCATGGGTGGTCTCCTTGCCCATGTGAATGTGACCAATGTATCAAAGGCTCCATTCTAAATGGCATGGTGGGGCAGTGGTGGGCATTGTGGCTCTGTGATCTGGGCCAGGCTCCTAGCCATCCTGGGGGTTCCCTGCTGGGCTCCTGGAGGACCTGCCTCAACCCCTGGATATGGGGTTCCACCTGCCAGTAGGAAAACAGATTTGAGGTCTGGAGTCCAGGCAGGAGAGATGGTAGAAACAGAGATGCGTGGTAAACACTCGAGGCAGAGGGGAACTGGGGAGGGCATCAGGCCAGGATTTGTAGGAATTCAGGTGGTGGCCTTTGCATGCTTCAAAGTCCTAGATAGCTTAAGCCAGGCTTAGCTGCAAAGGGAGAGACCCTAAGGAGAGAAAAGGAGAACAAGTGATAGGATGAAGAAAGGGGAGAGATTCAGAAGTGGCGCTACAGGGCACGTGAATGTTGACACCAATTGTGTTATTGTGGATTCAGAGAAATGACTAGAATAATAGGCTGGGAAAAACACTGGGTGTTACAAATCCTTGAGGGAGATGTGATGGCATTAAGTTAAAACAAAAGAATTAGGTGAGAGGTCACAAACTCTATAGTGGGCTGTTGTGGTGTCTTTAACATTTTAAATAGGCACTAATTTAAAACATCAGCAGCAGTCATCTGAAAATGTGTGGGTTTTTTTTTTTTTACATCTTTTGAAAATTCCTAGTGTGTGGCACATATGACCTTGCATTCCCATGTGACAAAAACAAGCAGAAGCAGGGTAAAGATGTCCCTTGAGATGGGGTATGTGGTCCCCCAGTGCCACAGCTCCTCCTGGGCCTCATCACTGGCCACTTTCAGCTGGAGTACACTAAGGTGCCTAGGTCCCTGTGGTGTTGTTTATAAATGACAATATAAAACAGAAGAGCCTTGGTATAAGATCATAGAGACTGCAGCCTCCCTCCCTCCCTCCCTTCTTCCCTCCTTCACCTGAAGGGAGGCTGTGTCTCCTATGAGCTCACATCAAGAGGGGGCGTGGGAATCCGGCTGCTCCCAGCCGCGCCCCAGCACCGGCCCAGTGGGTGTCAGTGTCATGGGTGGAAATAAAAACCTCACCTCATACCTTCCACGTATTCATTCACGCCTCTGTATTGATCGCCTGCTATGAGCCAGACACTGTTGTTTAGTGGTAAACACAACACACAAAACCTCCCCGCCCCCGAACCCTCCTGAAGTTGCTGTCTGCATCTGACTTGCAGCCACCCCAGGACGACAGCTGCTCTAAGTTCGCAGATGGCTTCCCAGTTGTCAAACTCCAACTATCCCCAAGTCTTTGGAGTCACTGGCCTGGGTGACTTTCCACATGGGGTCTTCCCACTTCCGTATCTGTGCATTCCAAACTTCCAGCTGCAGGGAACCACCATGATTTTTGATGTATAGCCTCTACTACTATTAACTTGATTTATTTTCCTCTTTGTTTTTGGAGGGGGGTGGGAGGGACAGAGTCTTGCTTTGTCGCCCAGGCTGGAGTGCAGTGGTACAATCATAGCTCACTGCAGCATTGAACTCCTGGGCTCAAGCTATCCTCCTGCCTCAGCATCCTGAGAAGCTGAGACTCCAGGTGGGCACCACTATGCCTGGTTATTTTTTTATTTGTTTATTTTTTGTAGAGATGGGGTGGGTCTCACTTTGTTGCTCAGGCTGGTCTTGAACTCACGGCCTCAAGTGATGTTCCTGCCTTGGCCTCCCAAAGTGCTGGAATTATAGGCATGAGTCACTAAGCCTGCTCCAGCTTTTTCTTTAAAGCTACTCACACGGCTTAACTTAAAGTACTTTTGAAATAAAATCTAATCCCCACTGTAAATGGAAAATCAGCATTATTTGCTACGTATTAAAAATTACTATAATCACATCAATTTCAAAATTAAAAAGGGCTCATCTTTATGCCACGTAATTCTGATATCCCACCATATGTAACATGGCTGGAATGAACGCCCAACTGGCACAGAATTTCAGCCTCACTGTGACCTTTCCCACATCTGTCTCATCAGCCTTTCCTATCTCCGGCTATCCTGCCCCCGACCCCATGTTTGGGTCTGCTTTGTGACTGACATCCCTAATCCTTTCACTCCATGATGCTTTTATTGACCCCATTAGTCCTACCTGGAATACCTTCCACACATACATTTGTGCTTGTTGAGATGTGAGCTCCATCCTTCCAATCCCATGCATATTAAAGCCCACCCCAATTTGCCCATCAGAATTGATCGCTAGCTCCCAGGTGCTCTGCCAGAGGATTTGCTGCCGTCTGCACTGTGCCAGTTTCTTGAGGGCATGTCCATCTGTCTTCCTACTCATTTCATTTAAGCAGGAGAATGTTATGCTAAGTATCTAGGACAGAATGGTGACTGTGGCCAGTCTCTTCCTTCTAAGAGGAAAGCAACAAGTTCCTGAAGACAAAAACCCCACCATGGTTTATGACCAATAAGTAGCTTCATTACCGTGATTAATCAACAAGCAAGTGCTTATTGAGCATCTGTGCTACACATCGTCCCAGCTCAGAGAATACAGAAAAATTGTAAAACCTGTCTCTATACTTAAGCAGCTTATGATGTCTCCTGGGAAACAGGACTAAACCATAAAGGGGGAGAGGAGAAGTCAGCTATAGAGAGCGGAGGTAGTGGCGGAGTGAGGAAGGTTTCTCCTGATAACCCCCGTGAGGTAACTACAATATAACCCTTGGGGCCATGCTTTTTGGTTTGCTGTGGATACTATAGCCTTTGTGGAAAAGGCACAATCTGAGCTAGTTGTTGCAAGATGGAGGGAATACAGACATAGGGAAAAACAAGCCAGTCTGGATCCATACGAGAGGAAAGGCAGAAAGGAGAACTCTTTGAATAGAGATGAAGCAGGTATATGGGCCGTGGTGCCTAGGGAAGATGAATCCATATGAATGGCGGTCTTGAAGGCAAATGAATGACGGGATGGAAATGATTTCTGGTGAAGAGGCCTGTGACTGGCGTGTAGGCAAAGTGAAGTAGGAAGGTATGAAATGGTGAGAGGGTGACACTAGGGCAGAGATAGGGAGAGCCTAAACCAGAATTCAGAACTGGGAATCTCAACTGCCAAACTACTTTGTATCCTGTTTGGTGGATCTCAGGTCAAACCAGAAGTGGATCTGGGAAACACAGCTTTTTGTTTTCACTCCTGGCCAGACTCTAGGATTCAGGACATGCCCTCGTAGTAGATGGTCCTTTCCAACAGCCTGTAATTGGCTCATAGGTGACTTGGCTGTTTATGTCCGAAAGAATTTGGAGGCTAGGAGAAGCATGAGTTGGATGGATAACTTGGGCACTAAAGGGAAGCTACTTTAATATTTTAAAGTCACCCAGAAGATAAAACAAGTAGTTGCAAGAAAGATACTTGAGAAAAAAAAAACATTGCAAAGTGAGGCTTTATAATTCACTCGTACCTATAAGGTTCATGTGCTATCAAGTCTGAAATTACTTATCAAGCTTCTATCCTGGATTTACTTTCTCTATAAAACAGTACTTCAGAGAATAAGTAAGTAAACACCATTATGACCAATGGTTTGTTTTAAGAGAAAAATGCTTCCACAAATGGCAATACTAATTTTTTTTAACATTCTCTGAGAAAATATAACAACTCGATAGACTTGAGAGCCGGGTAAGAACTATTGATGTTGTACTTAATCTTTAAAACTGATATATATGTGTCCAAAAGCTAATAAAATTCCCTCTCCTATAAATGGGGGAAAGGAAAACACTAGATCACAGGCAACACACGCTTAGGATTCTGGTCTGATGGCAAGAGCCCAGGGGCAGGGAAAATTGAAGTGATTTAAAATAGTCCCTGATAGGATATATCTGATATTAGTGGGCCTGCTGAAGCGAAACAGTAATATCAGAGAGATACAAAGGTGTAAAACCCATTAATATGCGTCCAAATGTTTTGACGCCTTGACCCCAACATCTTTCAGGTGATTCATCCCAGGGGGTAGGCACAAGTGTGCTGGGTGATATCAACTAGAAAGCTGATAAGTGGTTGCTCTGAAACTGCAATTTAGTTTTTGGGATGAAATGGGGAACATGAGCACTGCAGAGAGGTCCCAGTCAGCACTCTGAGTTCTGCCCACCTTCTCTTTGAGTCCATCTACCATGACCTACCTTGGGGTGAGGCATTTTATTTCAGGAAAAGGAAAAAATACACAGTTTCATGGGCAGTGAGTGCTTCTTCAAAGCTTTGCTTGGCCAAGCCATGCCACGATCCCACAATACCAGCTAACGACCAATCATACCGTGTGCTCTACACACCAATACTATTCCATCATTTGGATTTCATGGACAGGTAAAAGTAAAGGGGAACAATGCTGAGGACTAACAGAGTGGCCAAATACGTATTTGTCTTCTAAGGACCTTTAAAAACTTCATTCGTTAGTACCTTAATTGGAAAACAAAATCCTGAAAAAATTATCAGACATAACCTCAGGCGTTTCAAAACAGAGTAAGTTTAAATTTACAAAATACTCGCTACGCTTTCTTATCTGCCTGACTCTCTACCAGGATTCAGTTGCTGGCGGGGACAAACAGCAACATGTCCCAGGGAAGCTGAGGAAGAACGTGGATGGAAAACAGACTGCTTCTGGCGACGTGAACCTTCCCTTACCTTAGGAATGAAGGGTAACCAGGGTACACAGAAGAATGGAGAATTGAGCACCTTTATCTGCTCAGTTCCTTCTTTAAAATATTGAATCCTACTGCATCGAACGAGTAGGTTTTCACGTCTTACCCTCGTGACTTGTGCATTCTGTTGATCTCGACAGTGCTGGGTGAGCTGACTCCTAGCTCCTGCCTTCTCCCACTTTCCAGCTTGCTCCAGCCCTCTGGTGACAGACAATGATAATAGGGAAGGATTCCTGACTAATTCAGATGGATGTGAGCTGAACCTTCCCTGCTTCTTACCAACTTCTTGGCTATATATATATAATTACATATTATATATACTATATATATAAAATTACATCATATATATTATATGTATATATAATATAGCAATCCATTTATTTGTCTCTGTGTTCACTCCCATCCCTAAATTTTTTCATGGTGGAGAAACAAACTTTGTGCCCCTTGTTAAACTGCAAATCCTTGCTCTGCCCTCCCTTCGGTTGCACTGCTTCTCTTAGTCTACGCAGGAAATCGAAGCCTTGCACCCTCAGACTCAGGCTCTCCCAGATCTCCATCCCTCCCAGCCGTGCTGTCTGTCCTAGCCTCCTGTTGCCTGTCTCCTCCCTCTCCAGGCCGACAGAGGTTTCTCAAGACATTCTGAAGGCTCCCAAATCTGCCACTCCCCAGTCTTCTCCTTCTCCCTCCTTTCGCTGCCATGTTCCTCCATAGAGCAGTCTACACTTAACTTCTCTTCTTTCTCACCTCTACCTATTCTCTTTGGTTTGCCCTCCACAACCCTTCCTCCATAGCCACACATACACTACCATCTGGGGTCATAATGACCTCCCAATTGCCGCAATCAAGAGCTTGTTGTAAGTCTTCCATTAAAACTATCTAAACAAGAGGATGTGGAGGTCCATAGTTCAAGCTTTACCTCCACTAGCTTTAGAGATAATTCAGTTGCAGTCCAAAAAGATTACTTACTGGCAGAACTGAGATGTGGCCCCAGTCTTCTGGTCACTATGTTGATGTTCTTTTTCCTAAAGACCACCACCTGCCTTGACTTTCCGTGTAACATCTGACCCTGTTGACTATACACTCCTTCTTAACTCTTCCCTGGTCCTCTCATAGTATACACTCCTCATCTACACAGATCCCTCTGGTAATGCCTGCTAGCTCCTTTTCCTCTTGTATTCTACATAAATGTAGATATACCTTAAATATCATAGCTTTTCCAGTAGTAAGGATCATATCTAGCACATTTTCTTCTTCCCACCTCTCTTCTGTCTCTATATACTGCCAGTGGGAGTTCAACCTATTAGAAATGCCCTCCGACAACCAAAAACATCCTTCTCTTTCGTCACCTGTAAATAAGCACCTACCATGTGAGATTCAGCACAGGAGGGGAATCTGGGATTAGACTGCCTAATTTCAAATCCAAGCTCAGCCTCTTTAGCACATGCTGTTGTGACCTGGTAAGACTCTTCCCAAGTCTTCATTCTTTCTTCTAACCACTTAGGATTTTGTGAAGACTAATGAGAAATTACTCATACAGAGTTACTCAGTGAAGTGGCTAGCTTGCAGCATTAATGGTAAATGCTTAGTAGTTTTCTTCTTTCTTTCGTTTTTACATTTTCACTTTTAATGTTTGCTAGAGATGATGCTGAACCCTAGTTCCATCCCTTGTATAGCTCAGTGTCTGGTGTAATTAAACTTTAGATGTGCTACAGCAGCTGTCTGCAGAGTAGATGGGGATAAAGGAGTGAAGAGTTAATTCTACTTAGGGCATCAGAAAAACCTTCATTTGAAGAGCTAAACACAAATCTCAAGCTTGTTTTCTTTTTTTCCTGGGGACTAAGCTCCTATACAAAGCACATGTAAATAAAAGAAGCTTCACAAGTGAGCAATATCATGGCAAGAAAAAAACATTTAGAACATAATTGTTCCGAGTTTGGGGTGCATCTAGCTACTAGGATGGGCAAGAAACATAGGCCAGAATAGCTCGTGACTACCCCCGAGGATATTCACAGTATGTAATACCTCAAGCCAGAGAAGCCATGGAAACACCTGGTGTGATGCATCTGTACTTGCGGCACAAAAGTCAGGACAGGCACCTTTTATATTTAAAACCAGTCACCATGACTACCACAACCCAGTTTCTTACACTGCCACAAACCTTCTATTTCTCACTGCAATGTGGTGTATGGCATGGTTGGAGTCACAAGACTGATTATCATGGGCCTTTGAACCTCTGATTCTTACATGTTTCTTTGAGTTTCATTTTAAGCCTGGTCTTTGCAGAGAAAGGGGGAAGAAATCATAGATAATGAAAGCATAAAATATTCTCATTTCATGGTGGGGCTAACAAGTGAAACTACAAGTAATGATGTAATCCAACTTGTCAAAAAGGAAAATGAAAAGAGGAGACAGAAGGCAGGACAGAGCCTTGGGACCCAGCGTGCCATGTCATCTTCTAATTAACTAACTGATCCTTTAAACTGTCAAACTCGGCGAGGAACTCCATGGCCTGGCGTCTGATTAATATTCATATTCGGGCACTGGATGCTCTGATTTAGGTCCCAACGGCTGTAGTTAAACATCAGCCTTTAAAAAAGAAAAGAGAGAGAGAGAGAAATAAAAACCTGCCTGGTGAACCAAAGTCTCCAGGTTTTATTCATAGGGAAATGAGGGAAGGCCACCCTGAGGTCCATAATCCACAGTGCGAGCAAATCCTCCATGGATGCATATTGATTTCTGAATCATGATGAGGACTTGTATATTGAAAAAATAATTATTTTGCTTCTTTCTACTGGCAGCCACATTGTTAATCATATCCCACGCCTCATTGTTAAATAAGTGAACAACGCATGTAAAATTACATAGCATTCGGTAATATAATCAAGCTTTTAATTTCAAACAAAAATAATTGAATATGTAATTTAATCAAAACAGGCTAGAATCCATCATTCAGTTAAACTGTAATAAGTGGCAACCTGGACTTCTATTCTTATGGCACAGACTGCTAAAGAATATATTGCCTCCCTTAAATTGACTTCTCAACTAAAAATTGCTTCAGTCTGGGGTGTAAGAAAAGCCTGTTCTAACTGCATGCTTTATGTGGACGAGGCAATTGACTTAAAAAACCCAAACCAGCACCCCTAGACAAAGTCTCAGTCTGATTCACACTCCCAACCACCAACAGCTGGGCAGGACACGCCACAGATACGTCCTCTGGAGGACGATGATGAGAAGGGTCCTCAGGAAGCACAGGATGGACCATGCCTTTTCCTTTACTCTCAGTTCACATTTTATTAATTACAGACCTCTGAAGGAAGAAATAAGTCAGCCTAGTTCCACTGCAAGTTCTAACAGCATTGGTATTTAGAAAATGTTTCCTAAGATATTTTTACATTTAATATGAGAGAGACTTCCCTCTCATGATGCCAGTCCATTCTACATCACTGTGTTCGACATTGACGTGCCACTGATCCCACACACATTCTCGGTAGCAATTCTTCCTTACCCTATAGAGTGTACTAAACATTCTCAAGCCCTTGTTAAACATACTACTTAGCTATTTTCCAAGTTATATGTAAAAATGGGTGACACTGCTCATGGATGTGCAGACTGGCATCATAATCAATACACACACAAAATACAAAAGGTGTGGAAGAGCTAGGCTCAAGCTGATCAGTGCAGCCAACAGATATCAAGGCCTATCATGTAATCAGGCACATTAATAAGTCACAATTAGTTTTCTTCTTAGCAGGGAGGACATGCTAAACATCTAATCAGTACATTTTTAATAAAGGAATAGCCTACTTGTAATAAATACATACATACATTCCAAATGGCTTGTGGGATTTTCCAAATTGAGCAAAAAATGTGGTCAAACTGGTTTAGGGTACAAGTTTAAATTCCAAAAGGCATTTTTGCATTTCTGCTAACTAGAATAGCAGGAGGAGGAAAACCATCCAACAGCACCATTACTATCTCTGCATCACGCCTGCCTTTGAAAGATCAGAACTAAAAAGGCAGACTGGCTGGTGCTGCCCATCAGAAGCCTTAATTCTTTTCACCCTCTGGAGGAGACCTGCAGAATCAACAATCAAAAAAGTTCTTCCCCCGATAATTATTCTAGGATGATTTGGAATATTTCTCATGCCCTTAAAAAAAAAAAAAAAGCTGGCACATCTCAAATCTCACCCACGCCCACCTCTACTTGGAGTTTAGGCCGTTGGGGAAACCTACCGTCACCGCCAATCCTGACCTGTAAACTCCAAGTCGGGAGGAATCCAATAGGATGGCAGAAACAGTCTTGACATCTCACTTCAGAAGACAATGTCAGTGCACTGCTTGCCAGATGACATCCTATGCTGGGTTCCTCGGAGCTGCAAATACTTCTTCCGGGTGGGGAGCAGGCTCCTGGGACACCGAAACTGGCTCAAATCCACAGGCAATAAAGTAATTAATGGTGTCTTTCAGGGCAAGCGCAGTAAAAAAAATAATTGCTCTCAAATTTTTACTGCTAATGAATGACTGGTACAGTCAATATTTGTGTTGTTGGGAGTGGATGTGTGGCTCTATGTGTTAGAGGATGGGGAGGAAAGTCTTTTGGATGCAAATATCCAAACCAGTCTATCAGCTCAGTTAATAACTCTGACCTGCCAGACCACAAGTGCTGAATATGTTGACTTTAAATGTCTACAGGGAACATATGTCACGGATCAGAGAACACACTGATTAGTCCAACAGAGACCAAAATCTGTCACTTTGGTCATGGTGCAAAGATGTGCCAAACAGGGTCACTAAAGAGAGCAAATAAATGGGAGAAAAATACCAAAGCAAAGTTGGTTTTAGAGAGAGGCTGAGCTGCCAACTACCTGGCTAAATGCTACTTGATTAGGTAAAATATATTTCCTGCCTCAGCACCTCTGCCCACTGTGTTAAAACATTGCTTCCCCTTTCTTAAAATAACTACCAGCTTACTGATGCCAAGTAACTCTCACTCATGTCATAGTCATTTACCATCATATATTAGGTCATCAGCTTTCTGCCTACTGAATAGCACAGATGCTCTAGCTTCTCATCACACACACACAGCCATATAAATATAGATTTAAAGATGACTGTGCTCATGGTGTTTACTGGTTAGTCAGTTTTCTTAAGTAACAGGAATCCCTTGCTGGTATGAACTGTGAACACAGAGAAAATTGTGAGAGCCAAACAGAATCGAATCTTCACTGGTATGGGTAAGCAATAACCTGCCATGTCTTTATGGGCTAGTTAGCTCAGCTGGTTAGACCATGGATATATCTTAGGCCACAGCAATGTCTGATTCCCAGGTGAAGAGGACAAATGACCTCCTGGCTACAGACTGACTCCTTTATCTCCAGCCATCATTCCACAAATATACGCTCTTGGGGTGGAATGTGGGGCTACATGACACAAAGCAAAGACACTGCCAAGGTGATAGGTTAGTAGCAGGGTCTCAAATAGGGGTGGGTAGAGAAAGAGAGTAAATAAATGGATCTAGACTTGAGCCACAAAACACATGGCTCTTCTTTGCCACCAACATAATTATTGGCTATCTTCTCCAAGAAACCACAAAATAACTGCCACAGAGAGTTCTCCAAAACTGGTATGGGAATATACTTTTTAACTTTGCAAAGGTAATTCCATTTAAATTTGCTTCTGTTATTTCACTGAAGGCAGAAGCATGTGCTGGGACCCCTACTTTCACAGGGAACAAGACGTATGGTCAAGTCAGTCCTGGCTGGACCAGGCTTCCAGGATCATCTCATCCACCATCCTAACTGGTGGTATCATTCAGACATTGATTGAAAACTTGGATTTCTAAAGCATATGCATCTCCTTTCAGATCTTTTTGTGAGGCACCAGATTTTACTTGGTTTTAAGTTGTGAGTTACTCTGATGCTATCTCCGAAACCACGCTAACACTTCGCTCAGTGGTTACGGTTGAATAATTTTGTAAGATATTCATGAGGCAAAGACTAGTGCCAACAAAGCAAGCTTTCCAAAGGAAATTCTCTAACGGGCCACATGTCTCTGTGTGTGTGTGTGTGTGTGTGTTTTAAGTCCATGCAGTTGTCTTTAACTTGTTCTTCTGCATAATTTATTGGGCAGCTGTCAAACACGCATGCTCTCCTGTCTCATAGCTGACATTTGTACAGTGATAAATGACATAGAAAATGGACTACAAGCAAACTGACACTCTGTCATTGAATACAAGCAAGAAATGGAATATAGGGGCAAGAGAAACGGGTGGGAGAAAGTATGCCATTTTCCCTTTCCAGCAGTCAGACTAGAAAGAACTTGCTGTTGGCCAGGTGTGCCTGTAATCCCAGCACGTTGGGAGGCCGAGGTGGGCAGATCATGAGGTTAAGGGATCAAGACGATCCTGGCCAACGTGGCGAAACCCTGTCTCTACTAAAAATACAAAAATTAGCTGGGTGTGGTGGTGTGCACCTGTAGCCCCAGCTTCTTGGGAGGCTGAGGCATTCTTCTGAGAAGAATTGCTTGAACCTGGGAGGCAGAGGTTGCAGTGAGCCGAGATCAAGCCACTGCACTCTAGCCTAGAGACAGAGCAAGACTTCATGTCAAAAAAGAAAGAAAGAAAGAAAGAACTCGTTGTTAATTCCTGAACAGTCTACAGAAATGGCCTTACTTTCCAGGGACACTTGCTTTACTCAATGGCTGTTATGCTTTCTTTAAAAAAGGTACAGTAATTTCAATATATAGATACATGAAGTCTTTTCTTCATGCTTTAAGTATATATACATTTACATATAATTGTATATAATCAACAATGATTTTAGAGAGTTAGCAATGTTGATATTGTAATGCAAAACATAGTTTGAAAAACTCTTAAATTTCTCCAAAGAGAATGCTTAATTCCTGTAAGTGGGCCAAATACCACAATTCTGAAAACCTCACACACACAGACAATTGATCTCCGTGTTAAGCCACAAAGCATTGTTACTAAGCTCACATATTCATTCTTTTTGATCTCTTTCCATTTCCTGCATTGTATTCAGTGCCTCTTATCCTTGTCCAACATCAACAGGTCATTGCAGAGGGGTCAGTGTTGGCCAATATAAATAACCATTATAAAACCTCTAGCATGTTTTAAATCAACAACCAAAGTGGCCTACACTGTTTAAAGTATAAATTCCAAATATTTTCATGGCAGAGAGTAGGCCAGGCCTGTGAAAAGTACAGGTAAAAATTATAGTTAAATAGTCAGATCACAGCAAGCTATTCCAGCACAAGGTTCCTCATTTTAAGACCAGCTTAAACACAAACATAGATGATGGATCCCCTGGGCAGGAGAGGAGGCCTGGCCTTCCTACCCCTGGCACATATGTTTCACAAGAGTTTCCCACACATGGCAGAAATTACCACCATCTATACAAACTCAGAGAGTCTCTGACAAGCCTACAAGAGTCAGAGAACCAGAGAGTATAGAGAAACTTGGAGTAGGGAGGGGAAGTGGCTTACCACTTGGAGCCACCTTTCTTTTCCCTCACCAAAACCCATCAGTGATGACACCCCAACCCCCACCTGAGCAGGGTGAGGCACTGCAACATCAATGTGTCTCCAGACCACTCTCTTTGGAAGAGGTCATGGAAAAGGGGCTGATATGAGTAGTCCAAGAGTTCCTGATACCTGGCTTTGGGAAGGACAACACGTCACCTGTCCTGACTCCAGATTTACTCTTATTTGCTTTGCCTGGGTTGTTATTGGAAGTAATCTGCATCATCTAAGAATACAGTCATTGAGCTGGGTGGAGTGGTATCTATAAATGCTAAGAGTGACAGGACCAAGGAGGCCAAGAATAATATCAACCATTAATCCCCATGTACTACCATGGAAAGATGGCCAGAATATGGTACTGATTGAGAATAAGGAGGTTCTCAAAAAAGCATGAAAAGTGTAGCATTATTTTACAAGTAACTAGAAATTTTAAAAGCATGAATAAATAAATGAATACAAAACATCCAGAGGATATATACTCAAATATCATTTCTATGTATTAGGATATTACCCATTTTAAAGTTTCTTCATTTTTTTTATTGTGATCTTGGTTGGATTGACTTATCATCTCTAGGAAATGTCTTGATTTTCTACAAGATCATGACCAATTTCTCCTGGAGTTCCATCCAATTATACCCCTCTTATTTCAAAGTATTTGTTTATGAGTATAATATTCCTGGTGTATTGAACCCTTATCATTTGAAAGTTGCCCTCCCAGTTTTCACAATAAGTTTTTATTATCAGGAAAAGAAGCTGCTGTCATGTTGGAAAAAGAATCACCATGAGTAATGACCACAGTATTTTCAGATCAACATCATTATCATCCATTTGCTTTAAGTACCATGTGTTATTTCATTTAATCGTTACAATGACTTTACAAGGTAAGAACTCTTGCCAACAATGTTATTTTCAGTTTGTAAACAAGAAAGGTGGCGTCTAGAAGGTTAGGTACCCTAACCTTCTCAGGATTACAGAGTAAGTGCTAGAACCAGAATTAAACCTCTGTTGACCCAGCTACAGAGTTTATGGTCTTCATGACTATCTAATGCTGTGCTGACATTAAGGAATGGCTATATCCCGACCTCACACTTGTGAAAAAGACATATCAGATCCAGGAAGTCAAGGCATTGACCACTACGTGCCACTTATAGAAATCTACTTTTTTAGCCTGCAGAGACTCTCAGCAGCAAGCTATATATGATTTCTGAACTTCTATTTTTTTCTCACCTGCAAAACAGATATTATAATAAATCTTGTTCAAAAGATGAACAACCTTTATTTATCTCCAACTTTACTTACCTCTGAGAGGATGGGATGTAATATGCTAGTTTAAATAATAATAGATAGTTTTTCTCTAGCATGGAGCAAATAAAAGCATACAACTGCATTTAGGTTTTTCAAATACCGACTTGGACAAATCAAAAGGTACACTTTCTTCACTAGGCCAACTGTCCTCCTTTGACCCCTTGCTAATTTTCCTGATGATGTCTGAGCAGAACATGCTGATTTGGGTAATTCCATGTCCATGCACAAAAATAATTGATGACATCAGCATAGTTATGGGAATTAGACTTATTAGTTAATTACAGAACCAGCAGAGGGAGCACAAACCCTGCATAAATAATAACCATTTCTTCTGGGTATCTTATAAAATAGTTGTAATGGTGGAAGGAAGAAATATATTTAAAAACTAAATTGTTAGTATCAGAAAATAGGCTTTACTTTCTTGGAATGGTGTTAGGGCAGAAATCTAATACACTGTTCATATGGTCTATGTGTAAATGTTGACTTCTTGGGTACTGAAGAGAAGAAAAATTGTCTGTGTGTGGGTGTGGGTGTGTGTGTGTGTGTGCGCGCGCTTGCTTCTCCTTGTTATCATGGTGAAACCCTCCCCTCTGTGGAATAATTAAGGTCAGATGGTGAAACTTGCCTACAGTTGGCAAATATTTGTTGTATCTGACACTGATATCACAGGAGCTTCCATTTTAGCCTTGCTCATCCTAAACAAAGTCCCAAGTGAGCCAATCTTATTCTTCTAAGAGGCAATCACGATTTACATTTATGGTTGAATAAAGATTTGACAGAAGTAAAACAAAATAATGTCTATTGCTGCAAAGAAAGAAAACATAAAATTATTCTTTTTAAAAAACTATCTGCCTTAAGTCCTGCTTAACATTTTAAATAGTCACCATTTCCAAATTTGAAGCCATATGATATTCACAGTTTTTCCCCTGAAACATAAAATGACTGATAGGACAGTACAGATATATGCCTCCCATCACAATAACACCGTCATGTATAAATAGGAGTTAAGATAAAAGGCATTCATTTATTCAACCATTGATAGGTTAAGCAAGATACGTAGGGCTGAAAAGTTTTGTTTCCTAGACCAACATTTAAGACTAGGCCAAATGTTAAAGGCAGCTATAATCACATCACAGGCATGAATACTGCCCAGCATGATATACAATTTAGCCAGAGAGATAATATATAAAGAACTTGATTTCTGTACTATGAATTTCTTCTGTTGATTTTTGAGAGGATGTTCTCTCCAGAAGTGGAGTTGGGGCAGGGTGGGGGGGAAACAAAACTGGTACTTACTAGACATTACCATTTAAAATATATGTATCGTGTTGGTATGTTAAAACAAAATGCTTACTTTAAAAAGTAATAGGAATGGATTCATGGCAGGGAGAAAGAAATTTCTACTTTAGTTCAGTTTTTTCTTTTTTTTTGAGACAGAGTCTCACTCTGTCGCCCAGGCTGGAGTGCAGTGGTGCGATCTTGGCTCACCGCAACCTCCGCCTCCTGGGTTCAAGTGATTCTCCTGCCTCAGCCTCCCAAGTAGCTGGGATTACAGGTGTCCACCACCATGCCCGGCTAATTTTTGTATTTTTAGTAGAGATGAGGTTTCAGAATGTTGGCCAGGCTGGTTTCAAACTCCTGACCTCAGGTGATCCACCTGCCTTGGCCTCCCAAAATGCTGGGATTACGGGCATGAGCCACCGCACCCAGCCATACCTCAGCTCATATTAAGAGCACCATCAAGGCTCTGGAGCAGGGAAACAGTGTTGGTGAAGAAATGGTATACTGAATGGAGAATGACCCCAATATGGGTTTGCTGGGTTCCAGAGAGAACCGACTCTGGGATATTGACAGTCACACTCTTAGAGTGGGTACTCTTCCATGTGCCCCCTGGATTCCCTTACCTCTTCCTCCATATCTGGCCTGGTCCTGTTTCTCATGATTTTGCAAGCCCAGTACTTGCCACCACAGAGACGTCACTGTAGTCTAAATGTATGTGTCTCTCCAAAATTCGTATTTTGAAACCTAATCACCAATGTGACGGTGTTAGGAGGTGGGGCTTTTGGTAGGTGATTCTGAGACCTCACGAATGCCATGCGTGCCCTTCTAAGAGGCCCCAGAGAGCACCCTTGCCCTTCCCACTATGTGATGATGCAGCAAGAAGGCACCATCTGTAAACCAGGAAATGCATCTTCACTAGACACCAAATCTACTGACATCCTGATTATGGAATTCCCAGACTCCAGAACTGCAAGAAATAAAGTTCTGTTGTTTATAAGCCACTTATTTTATGGTATGTTGTTATAGCAGCCTGACCAGATGGAAACAGACATACAATGGCAGAGGCAGCAGCAGTTCTACCAGGGAAACTGGAGAGACAGGCACACACGGCTCAGAGACTGAGGGTTCGGCTACCAATGGGGAAAAACGTGGTCTGTCCTTGCTTTTTATTCTTTTTCTCCCTTGAAGGACTCTGAGCACAGTGGACCCTCCAAATATGGCCCTTGTCAATGGGTTACAGTTTAGGTTGGGGTGGCTTTGCTTTCTTCATCCACACAATGAGAAAACAGGAGGCGACAGAGCAGTCTTCATGAGTAGATTCTGCTAGGTGCCCAGTAGACGCCCGTAACAGCTGTTAACTGACCACTCCCAAGTCTGATGCCAATACCTCTCTTTCAGAGATGGGCCACCTCTAAGTATTGATTTCTTCTACTGCTGAAGAAAGCCAAGGGACTTTATCTTACAGGGTCAGGCAAACTCCCTGTGCATAGATCCTATGCCTCAATGAGATGTTTTTAAATAGTCTTTTTCCCACTTAAAGTAATTTTTCTCCAACGTTTATGCTTATTTGAAGTTTTCATGGCAAACTAGCATTTATTGAACACTTATTACATACAGGTACAGTGCTAGGAAACTGACCTGTATGATCTCATAGATCTCAAAGCATGCATTTTGAGCATCTCATACATTTTGAGATTGTATGAGTCCGTTCTCACACCGCTATGAAGAAATACCTGAGACTGGGTAATTTATAAAGAAAAGAGGTTTTAGGGCTGGGCACGGTGGCTCACACCTGTAATTCCAGCACACTGGGAGGCCGAGGCAGGTAGATCACGAGGTCAGGAGTTCAAGACTAGCATGGCCAATATGGTGAAACCCCATCTCTACTAAAAATACAACAAAATTAGTCAGACATGGTGGCATGCGCCTGTAGCCACAGCTATTCTCCTGAGACAGGAGAACTGCTTGAACCTGGGAGGTGGAGGTTGCAGTGAGCCAAGATTGCACCACTGCACTCCAGCCTGGGCAACAGAGCAAAACTCTATCTAAAAAAGGAAAGGAAAGGAAAGGAAAGGGAAAAGGGAAAAGGAAAAGGGAAAGGAAAGGAAAGGAAAAGAAAAGAGGTTTAATTGACTCTCAGTTCTGCATTGCTGGGGAGGCCTCAGTAAACCGACAATCATGGTGGAAGGCACCTCTTCACAGAGCGGCAGAAGAGAGAATGAGTGCCAGCAGGGGAAAATGCCAGATGCTTATAAAACCATCAGCTCTCCTGAGAACTCACTATCATGAGAACAGTATTTGGGAAACCACCCCATAATAATTCAGTCACCTCCCACCAGGTCCCTCCCATAACACGTGGGGATTATAATTCAATATGAGATTTGGGTGGGGACACAGCCTAACCATATCATGAATTAAGTACTTTTTACTTTCTTTCATCTTTAACTTTTATTTTAGGTTCAAGGGTACATGTGCAGGTTTGTTTTATAGGTAAACTCATGTCATAGGGGTGTGCACATTATTTCATCACTCAGGTGCTAAGCCCAGTACCCAATAGTTATTTTTTTCTACTCCTCTCCCTCCTTCCACCCTTCACCCTCAAGCAGGCTCTAGTATCTGTTGTTCCCTTTTTTGTGTCCATGAGTTTGCATCACTTAGTTCACACTTATAAGTGAAAACATGTGGTATTTGGTTTTTTGTTCCTGCTAGTTTGCTAAGGATAATGCCCCCCAACTCAATCCATGCTCCTGCAAAAGACATGGTCTTGTTCTTTTTATGGCTGCATAGTATTTCATGGTGTATATGGACATTTTCTTTATCCATTCCGTCACTCATGGGCATTTAGGTTGATTCCATGTCTTTGCTATTGTGAATAGAAGTACTCTTCTTTTATATTCACCTAACAGATGGGGAACCTGAGACTCAGAACAGTTAAGAACTTGCCCAGGTCACCTGGCTAATACGTGGCAGGCAGGAGCCACATCCGGATGTCTGCCTATGGAAGTCCACGCATGCCTTTCCACTAGAGTTCACTGCATTTCCCCTTCCAAGTGAAAAATGCAGATGACAATGTTTGTGGAAGCTGACAGAATCTTTTATTGTTAGAATTCTCATATATACATCATGGGGGCTTTTAAAATGATTTGAGGTAAAATATACATATATAATGTACTATCTTTTTACCATTTTCAAGTGTACAGTTCAGTGGTAATAAACACATTCACATTCCTTTTTGTGGTGGTTGTTCTAAGCAACTAAAAGTTTGTTGATTTTGAGAATTATTATAATAGCAAAAGAAAAGTCTGAGCAAAAGAATCCTGTCACTGAAAAAAAATGTCAATAGGTGAGAGTGTAATGATGGGGCAAATTACTACCTATGCTAACATTCTCTCCGTTGATCCTTACTCCCTGCATTAGGACTTGTGTCTTTCATGGACTTGAGCTTTATTCTCCACCATGACGGCTGAAAGTTACTACAGACCCAATCAGCAAGCCCAGTGGCCCCTCATCTGTTGGAGTCATTAAAACAAAGTAAACACTACCAACAATCTTCAACTCAAATCCTGATTCATCTTGACCATCCACTGGAAATGACAGGCTTCTTACAAAGTAAGAAATTTTAAAATTCTCCACAGGGAGTACATCAGGTATCTGACAAATATGGTCTCACCATTTTCTTTATGATAACCACGTTTTCTAAATGCAAAGTTATGGCATTGAATATAGCAGGAAGGTGTCCTTAGTAAGAGTTCTTAAATAAGAAGTTGATCAAAGAACAAAGAAACAAATTAATAATACTTATTTTCATCTAGTAAATGAATTTAACACAGCTTTTGTATGATTAGGCAGAAACACAGAGATTGTTTTTTATTTTTTCTTTTTTTTTGAGATGGGAGTCTCGCTCTGTCACCCAGGCTGGAGTGCGGTGGCACAATCTCGGCTCACTGCAACCTCCACCTCCCAGGTTCAAGCAATTCTCCTGCTTCAGCCTCCTGAGTAGCTGGGATTACAGGCGCATACTACCATGCTGGGCTAATTTTTGTATTTTTAGTACAGATGGGGTTTCATCATGTTGGCCAGGCTGGTCTCAAACTCCTGACCTCAGGTGATCAACCCACCTCAGCCTTCCGAAGTGCTGGGATTATAGGCATGAGCCACTGCACCTGGCCGAGATTTATTTTATATTTGCTATAACTCATTATAGTGTGTGTAAGTTGATCTCAGAACGAATGAATCAGCAGAGACCAGCACTGCGTCTCATTTTATCGTTAGGAAGCGGTTGAAAATCTAAACTCTATCATTTATTTCAGTGAAGAGAGATATGCCTGAAAAGAATTAACCATCAGTCAGGCTTATTCTACATGTATAGGTTTTTATTTTTAGCATTCTGCAGCATTCTTAGTCAATTTTGCAGATAATTCAAGAAGCTACATAAATATGGAATGGGCAGCATGAGTTTGGAGACCAAAGAAATCTCAAAAGAAATCATTTGGACACTTCTCCCATTTAATTAAATAAACAAACACTAGAGAGATCTGTGTTAGTGGAACCCATCTCATGAACGTATTAGGTAATGGTTACCACAAATGTGTTGATGTTAAAAATGGGCAGTTGGCTTCATTAATCTATTGAGAGACACCATGTCCCCATCCTCAACCTACAACAATAGCTGAAGTTCCTAAGATAATTTAGACATGAAACACAAAACTTCTCATGTAGATTATTGACATTCTTTTTCAAAATGAAATCTGGAGAAGTTAAGGCATTTAGATGGTTTTGTGGACAGCAGATGCATCATATCACAGACATGTCATGTGTACACAAAAAAGTATGTGTTGTGGCAACTGCCAAGTCATTCACAGCCTGAGGTTCCCCAAGGACAGGGGTTCAGCCATGGGGCGGCCAGAGAAAGGGTCATGATTCACTCTGGCAGGGCCAGCGCTTGGACAGAGTTGCCTTTAATTGCCTGGTTGTCATCTCCCAGATACTCTTGGGTGACATTGTAGCTACAGCAATGAAGAAAATAAATACACAGAATCTCATATATTCCTTGATCCTGAAACGCTCTATTTATTTGCTCAATATTCATTAACGAGAGAAAAAATCAGATCATCTCTCATGTTTCACATCGATACCATATATCATTTTTGCTTGAGTATAAACTGACATATGTGTTCTTTCAATTATTTGAAAAGCAAGATGTCAGATTACACGTTTGCAATGATGCTGTTCTTTATGCTCACACTTTTGATTGGGAAGGTTTGCAGTTGAAAGGCAAGGGTAATCAGCTCAGAACAATCTGAATGGTAATTTTCTCTAGAGGTATAAAGTCCCACTTTTGTCATTAAAAGGTCACATAGTTTGTGAACCTTTAAAAAGGAACTTGAGGCCAAGGCGGGCAGATCACGAGGTCAGGAGATCGAGACCATCCTGGCTAACGTGGTGAAATCCCGTCTCTACTAAAAATACAAAAAATTAGCCGGGCGTGGTGGTGGGCGCCTGTAGTCCCAGCTACTCGGGAGGCTGAGGCAGGAGAATGGCATGAACCCGGGAGGTGGAGCTTGCAGTGAGCGGGGATCGTGCCACTGCACTCCAGCCTGGGCGACAGAGAGAGACTCCATCTCGGAAAAAAAAAAAAAAAAAAACTTGATTCCATTTGGGTCTAGAATTTTTCACCATATTGCAGAAAGTAGCAAGGGGTAAGTCTGAAACACTTTAGTTTGGGTGTGATGGTGTGTCAAGAGAAAACTGAGCTTTCCACTTGTATTCTCAATATCTTTCTGCATGCGGTGCTCTGCATGTGGTGCCTCATTCTGTCACTTAACAACAGCCATCGTTTAAGTGGCCACCACCAGATACAGGGACCACCCTAAGCTCTTTGCACACATCATAGCACATTTAACATTTTCAACTACCTTTTGCCTTAAGTATTATTGGCCCACACTTTTACAAACGAGAAGGGAGGCTTAATGGGACTAAGTATTATGCCTAGAATCAGGACTCACAGCCAGGTCTGTCTTGCTTCCAAACCCTGTGCTCTTGACCAGCTAAATATGCAATCACCTTCAGTCATTTTGTTTTGTGACTACTTACTATTAAGACCACCTCTGATAGGAAGAGGAAGGAGAGATGCTAGGACAAAGTGTTACCACTGCAAGTAAGGTTGGCATACACGTGAGAGGGGAAGACAAATGTCAAAAAGAGGTAGTCATCTTGTTGGGTGAGCCATGGCCAAATTCCTGCTTTCCCAGGGCTCGCTGCATTGTGACTTCAAGCAGGGCCCATCCTTACTTGGTTAGACTCCAGCAGGAAAGGGTTATCCTAAGCATGAAGCAGAGAGCTCAGTCTCTCAGGTGGAAGAAGCTTATTCCTATAACACAGGATTTGAAAGGTGCCTGGTTACTTAGTCTGAAAAGGTATTGTCCCTGAGATGACTGGAGACACTAGTAGCACCAGAAGCCATTTCTTCAGTCACATGCTACTACTTATTATAGACATTCTCCTTTATTTGAAAACTCCATATGTACACATTTACTATGAGGGATCTGCAACTTAGAAAAAGGGTGTCTCCCAGTCAGAATGGCTATTATTAAAAAGTCACAAAATAACAGATGCTGGAAAGGTTGCAGAGAAAAAGGAACACTTTTACACTGTTGGTGGGAGTGTAAATTAGTTCAACCATTGTGGAAGACAGTGTGGCAATTCCTCAAATACCTACAGACAGAAATTCCCAGCAACCCCATTATTGGGTATATCTCAAAGGAATATAAATAATTCTATTATAAAGACACATGCGCATGTATGTTCACTGCAGCACTATTCACAATAGCAAAGACATGGAATCAACCTAAATGCCCATCAGTGATAGACCGGATAAAGAAAATGTGGTGGCCGGGCGCAGTGGCTCATGCCTGTAATCCCAGCACTTTTGGAGGCTGAGGTAGGCAGATCACGAGGGCAGGAGATAAAGACCATCTGGCTAACACAGTGAAACCCCCTCTCTACTAAAAATACAAAAAATTAGCCAGGCCGAGATCGTGGCGCTGCACTCCAGCCTGGG